>NC_057811.1:402131887-402145486 GCF_018294505.1 Triticum aestivum | reverse complement strand
GTTGACAATGTGGCCCCCCCTCTTTACTTATATATACATGCCTGATGCACCGATCAATACATTGCGATTGCACAGTCCATGACTTGTCTCTCTACACCCCGCTCTCTAAATCGCCGCTCACATGCGTGCGCTCGTCCTCCCGGGGCACTGCACCTGCGCCTACCCTAAAATACAAGGTCGATGGATGGGGAGGTAGATGCAGCAGCAGGTGGCAGAGGCACATGCAAGAGGCCGACAGGGAATCCGGATCGATCGGAGCAGGTGGATATTTCGCTTACGCCCAGCCAAAGCAAGCCGGACGCTTGTGTACATACATGTACGCTACGCTACGCGTCAACGCGTACAGATAGCGATAGGCGCTGGCTGGCTGGCTGGCAGGCAGCGTGCTCGCTGACGATTCCTTCTGCTCATCTCATGCACGGTCGCTCTCGCTCGTATCACTATTAGTTTTTTTTTTCTCCTCCGTCAGACGAGATGCTCGATCGGGCAGGCTTGTGCTGTAGTACTAAGTAGATGCATCAGCAACCTAATTCGCCTAAAAAATCGCCTTAAAACAATCAATCTAATCGTTGCCGTCAGTACTTGCTTGCTTGAGTGGCTTAGCGTCCGTTAAAGGAAATCTCACACGGGGAAACCCTGCGCAAATCAGAAGCAGAATCGGGCAGAACGGAGTGGGCGATCGTGCCCATTTCCGAGAGAAAATTGACCAGAGATCGAAAGCAGGGTGGGGGCGAAAGGCGCCCGCCTAGTGCACGGCGCACCGGCGAGAAAGGACGACGAGTCCATGTCGAGCGAGGTGGTCAGAGCACCGGCCGCTGCCGCTGCCATGCATGCCAGTGATGCCTGCCACTGCCGGTCGATGATGATTCTGGTATTATTAACGAAACAGCGAGTCCCAGCAACAAACAGAGGCACATGCTCTCCGGAAGGTGCACGGAGCGGCGACCACGCGCACGCGTACGGTGGATCCTGACGCGGGATTTTGTTGCGTTCATCGATGATCGGCGCGAAATGTTTTCCGTGGCTGTGGATCGTGTGTGTACTACGTACGTGTGAACCGTGGCTGCTAGGTTGGCGGCACCCACCACCGGCTGCTAGCTACTTGGGCCTCTCGACACCACGTAGAATCTCACCGATACCATGAACGTTAGTGGAAGGTATGCGTGATCAGGCCACCTTTTGCTTGGGCAAATCTCTGGGAGACGGGACGGGACGGGACTGACTTCTTTAGAACGGGGGAGGCCCAACTGAGAGCCAAGGAAACTAGGGTTATCATATTCCTCCTACTATTTTTACTTTGGTGACAGTGATCAGTCAAGGCTAAGTGGGAAAGAAGCAGCAACAGAGGAACAAACTTATCCTCGACCTCCCCCTGCTCGCTCAAAAGAAGGAACAGGATCAAATTTTTCTAGAGTATTTGCTTAGCTGTGAAGCAACAGTGACGTCTTTTGCATCTCAAAGCGTGTGCAAGTGCTCCCAACTGTGCTGCATTGCGTCGCAAATGGAGGTGGTGGTGGCGGTGGTGAGGTGAATCTCCTGAGTGGAGAGTCAAGGTGGACTCTGTGTGAGCTTGCTCAAAAGGAGGGGCGCAATGGCGATGGCACTGATGGGACTCGCCAAAGCCAAAGGCAAAGCAAAGCCAAGCGTATAAATACTCTTCTCATGGGATATAGATGGATAAAAGTGGAGGGGCGTGTGAGGCTCATGGGCTACCGTGGTGCTGCTCCTACTTGCTAGTGCGTTTTACCTTTCCTTTCTTGTTGTTTTATACTTATATTTCATCTGTGGTTTAGAACTGGGTGTCATTGAGTAAAGTAGTAGGGGTGAGAATGTGATGGAAAAGGGGGCACTTCCGATTAAGGTAGGTAATTGTTTTTGGCTCCTAGGATGACTGGACCTTCACCTAGCTTGCATTGTAAATTGATTAAGATTAATCTAATCTAATTAGTCTAATGTATATGCTCACGGGAAGAAAGGTGCCTTGTTTTTGGCAAGAGGGGGTAGTTTTGAATGTGTCACACCACTCACTGTGCGCCCTGTTCAGGCAAAGCGGAAATCCTGTTGTCTCAAGAAAAAGTTGAAGCCATTGTCTTGAGATTCTTGAGAAAAAGGGGAAATGATATATGCTACCCAAGGATAGGAATAAGGGGACAGTGCCGGCAGAAAAGATCATCTGAAAAATGCTACTTGCCATGCTTTGCTTTCAGCGGAATACTGAGAATATTGATGCATATATGCAACCAGGGTTTTGTTTTTCAAGCAGGATTGCTTTTTTTTTTTGAGAATCTTCAAGTTGTTGGGGAACGTAGTAATTTCAAAATTTTCCTACGCACACGCAAAATCATGATGATGCATAGCAACGAGAGGGGAGAGTGTCGTTCACGTACCCTCGTAGACCGTAAGCGGAAGCGTTATTAGAACGCGGTTGATGTAGTCGTACGTCTTCACGATCCGACCGATCCACACCTCCGAGTTCAGCACACGTTCAGCTCGATGACGTCCCACGAACTCCGATCCAGCAGAGCTTCGCGGGAGAGTTCCGTCAGCACGACGGCGTGATGACGGTGATGATGTTGCTACCAACGCAGGGCTTCGCCTAAGCACCGCTACGATATGATCGAGGTGGATTATGGTGGAGGGGGGCACCGCACACGGCTTGGAACAATCAACTTGTGTGTCTTTGGGTGCCCCCCGCCCCCGTATATAAAGGAGCAAGGGGGAGGCCGGCCGGCCTTGGTGCGCCCCAAGGAGAGGAGGAATCCTCCTAGTAGGAGTAGGATTTATCCTTTCCTAGTCCTACTAGGAAGGGGGAAGGGGGAAGGAAAGAGAGAGAGGGAGAGGGAAAGAGGGGCCGCGCCCCCCTCCCCTAGTCCAATTCGGACTCCTCATGGGAGGGGGCGCGCCACCTCCTGGGCTGCGCCCCTCTCTCTCCCCTCAGGCCCACTAAGGCCCAATACTTCCCCGGGGGTTCCGGTAACCCCTCCGACACTCCGGTTTTCTCCGAAACCACCAGAAACACTTCCGGTGTCTGAATATAGCCGTCCAATATATCAATCTTTACGTCTCGACCATTTCGAGACTCCTCGTCATGTCTGTGATCACATCCGGGACTCCGAACTACCTTCGATACATCAAAACACATAAACTCATAATACCGATCGTCACCGAACTTTAAGCGTGCGGGCCCTACGGATTCGAGAACTATGTAGACACGACCGAGACACGTCTGCAGTCAATAAGAAATAGCGGAAACTAGATGCTCATATTGGCTCCTACATATTCTACGAAGATCTTTATCGGTCAAACCGCGTAACAACATACGTTGTTCCCTTTGTCATCGGTATGTTACTTGTCCGAGATGCGATCGTCGGTATCTCAATACCTAGTTCAATCTCGTTACCGGCAAGTCTCTTTACTCGTTCCGTAATACATCATGCTGCAACTAACTCATTAGTTGTATTGCTTGCAAGGCTTATAGTGATGTGCATTACCGAGAGGGCCCAGAGATACCTCTCTGACAATCGGAGTGACAAATTCTAATCTCGATCTGTGCCAACCCAACATGTACCTTCGGAGACACCTGTAGAGCACCTTTATAATCACCCAGTTACATTGTGACGTTTGGTAGCACACAAAGTGTTCCTCCGGTATTCAGGAGTTGCATAATCTCATAGTCATAGGAACATGTATAAGTCATGAAGAAAGCAATAGCAATATACTAAACAATGAAATGCTAAGCTAACGGAATGGGTCAAGTCAATCACATCATTTTCTAATGATGTGATCCCGTTAATCAAATGACAACTCATGTCTATGGCTAGGAAACTTAACCATCTTTGATTCAACGAGCTAGTCAAGTAGAGGCATACTAGTGACACTTAGTTTGTCTATATATTCACACATGTACTAAGTTTCCGGTTAATACAATTCTAGCATGAATAATAAACATTTATCATGATATAAGAAAATATAAATAACAACTTCATTGTTGCCTCTAGGGCATATTTCCTTCACAAGCAGGATTGCTGATTACGAAGTAGAAGACCAAAGAAAAAAGACGAGGGAAAGGGTTATCCACCAGAAGATGGCCCAGAAAATATACTGACTGGACTCTGATGATGGCCCAGAAAATATTCCAGTTGGACTAAAGCCCAGTTTATTGGTACTACCAGGCCATCATTCGGCCTACTCATAGTTCCTGTTAATAATCCAGGCCCATTATCACATTCCATGTGTCTTCTCTCGAAATCACGAATTGAGGAGTACTCCTTTCAAAAATTACTTTTCACCTCCTCAGATTACGACAAGTGGCACACTGAATGTGCGTCACTTGTTGCAACCTGTTAGTTTTCCCTTTTTTCATAGATCTATTTATTCAAAATGTTTTATCTCTTAAACTGTGTGTTCAAATTTCGAACCATTTTCAACGTTGGATTCCTCGCGTCGAGATCTTCAAAACTAGATCTCATGTCGATAGGTTTTGGTGAACTTTTTTTTCAGAAAAATACCGGAAAAAACCACACCGGGAGCGTGTTTTGTTTTCTTTCCGAAAGCCGTTTCCAAGAGGCATGGCCGTGCCTCTCGCGAAAAGGAAAAAAACGTGTTTTTTTTGGTTTTCGAGAGGCACGTGCCTATCGCGGAAGCATAAAAAAAGAAAATGCATTCTTTTTTCCCTTTTCAAGAGGCACGGTCGTGCCTCTCGCGGAAGCAAAACTGTGCCTCTCGCGAAAGCCAAAAAAGCGTTTTTTTCATAAAAATATGGTCGAAAAGCTAGTAAAAGACTCATGAAAAACCGAAAAGCCAAAAAATCAAAAAAAGTATCTAAAAAGCCAAAAACAAGTGCGAAAAATTAAAAATTAAAAATCTGAAAGGGTGCGCCCTGAGCGCGACACGTGGCGGCGGCTGAGAGCACATCAAGTGACGTGCTCTCGGCGCACCCCAAATGACCCTTGGAGAGGCTCCCGAACAAGCGATCCTCAGTTAGTTGCCCTCACCTTCTCCCGTCTACGATTTAGCATCCTAATTACATACCACACATCGGCATCTATTTATGCGCAAAAGATATAACTGGCTTTACGTGGAGACACTCTCTGTTAGAGTGTACTATGTCCAAGTGTGTTTGGACATTGTTTGACGTTGAAGCATTTTCTTACTGCACTCGTAGGAACTCCACGCCCGAGATTGGTTTTTCATCCTGTTCGACCACCTGAAACATGAAGAGCTGGTAAGGGTTGCTAGTTGTTCTAAGGATGTTATTAATAGCTCGTTGTCAACGAAATGTTTCGTGGATAGTTCCATTGTTGATCAAGAGCTGACTGCTTGCCCAGATGTTCACAGAGACTCGCAAAGGGATGCTTATGAGTACCCTCGATGGATAGCGCTATCTTCGAAGTTTGCAATGATCAACGGTGATGCAGTGGTAGCAAAGAACACTAGCTCTAGAGCTGTTGGTGTGGTAGTGCGGGATATAAATGGAACACACCTTGGAGCTTCTACGTTCCTGTTTGAGGGGCTAGATGATCCGGAGACACTCGGCTCTAGATCTAGCATGCGATTTGAGCTTACGTAAAGTGATGTTCGCGAGTGATTGTGTCACAGTCATGAAAAACTTGAGGTCCAAAGGTAAATGTCCTGGTGGACACATAGAGCTGAAGATTGAAGAAAGAGCAAAATCCATCGAGGAGGTTTGCTTTGCTTATGAAAACATGGCTTCAAACACCAAATCACATAACCTGGCTTGCTATGCGTTATCTTTGCCTGCCGGTCGACATTTATCTTGCAGTTCCGCCCACAGGGCTTTGTATTCATCTCCATTTTATTAGTTAATAAAGTGCAGATTATACCTAAAAAAAAGATATATATCGCTTACTGTGATACGTACTATAGAATGATCCTACATTCGTCGTTCAACTAGCCATTAGATCCTATGACGGTAGACTAGTATCGGACATGAATCATACAAAAACCATCTGACACCCAATTGGAGTCAATTTTGTACTATTGTTTGACGATGGAACTAATAATTACACTTCACTTGCGTTCATGGATGCATTGGTCTTTAGTTGCTACATGAAAACTGTAGCAGGCCAATTACTTACGTGACAAGCAAGTTTTAACACCTTACTAGTACACACAAAGTTACTACATGCATACTTGTCGCCCTCAACGAGCAAGAAGAGGACAAGATGAGAATTTCTTGCTCGATAGCTTTATCTACACGGAGTGTCCTAAAGCGTCGGAGTGGGACGACCGAAGAAGCGGTTCCGGGAAGCTTAGCCGAGGGATTGCACTGACCCGTGCCAATTAAGTTTTGACAGTACCATTGAAACAAGTTCTATCAATCTTTTGTTTCAAGTTTATTGAGCAGAGTTTGTTAGAACTTCAGGCAAGTAGCTTAGCCTAGTTTGTAGTGTAGTAGTTCTTCCATGACATGTTCAGTAGACATTCTCTGAGTGTACGCTCATGTATCTGAGTCGTACTCAACATTTAAAAAAGCAACATGCATAATTAAGTATAGTACCTACATCATTAGTGCGCATATACAGAAAGCTAGACTAAATTACTTAAAAGTATCAATCGACACAAGGCAAGATATATGCAGTTTAATCTCTTTTAAAGGTATGCAATTTAACTTTCTTTCCTGTCTTCTTCTTAGCCGCCTAGGCACAGATAGGAACGCACAACAAGAATTGCACAATTTAACATTTATTACGAGAAAGTTATAGGTAGTTAGCCTTGGTCAAGGCAAACAATTGACCTTGTGATTTGTTTGGATGACCTTGTTCATGTTAACTTGCCACACTTGAGTGTCATGTTCGCAGATATTAACACTAAACCACGTTCTTCAGTCAGACTTTTATACGGTGATTGGACTTAATATGTGATACAACCTTCTCTCTGGTTGGAAGGCCTCCACATATCCCTAGATTGATAATTTGACCAACGTAATACGGATTATATATCACAAAAATAATATCGTTAGAAACTACAAATGCCAAATTTTCTAACGGTATAACTTTTGTGATATACAGCTTGTATTATATTGGTCGAATTGTCTATCTATGGATATGTGTGAGCCTTATAAACCGTAAAGGATGGAGTATATAAATAGATAATGCATGCTGCATATAGAGATTAAAGGACTATAGTGACCAGTGATCACTTGTCAAACCAACATCCATTTCCTTGATTATTAGTTGATGAAAAATAAAAAAAAGTCAAATGTGGATAATCATTCCTTTTGTGTCGAAATTAATTGATGAAATCGATTGTGGGGGACAACAAGATTTAAAGTTTGCTGAACAGTACGGCGATCGATCTATTGCACAAATATTCTTGCAAAAAGAAGCCCTTTTTTTGTCACAATCTCATCCACTCAGAGAAAATAAAAACCGTGTGTAGCCCCTTCTCCCACTCCGTCTTCCATACCGCTAGCTTTTCACTGTTTCTAAGGTGATGCATCGCTTTCACGCCGGCTTCACCCACCTTTCGCCAGGATTTTCCCTAGAATATCAGAGTCAGCTTACCCAGGCTGTACTTAATTAGGAGCAGACACACAAACATGAGTACTTCTGTAAGTGGTAAATAATACTCCCTCCGTTCCAAAATGTATATATATGGAGTAACAAAGTGCATGCGGAAGCCTAATTCTTTTGCACCTGTTGATGAATTGTTGTTATGCGTTGAATTGGCATCAAGCTAGCTAGCCCATGACCGGATTATCTCAGGGATAAACTAAGTGTCCTCACGAGCATGAGTGGTTAATTGGCCAAGTCTAACAGGCACATGACAAGAGCATTTCTCCCTAGCGTGGCCTTGATAGATTGGACGCGGGAGCACCTTTTGTCCTGCGCAGCCCCCACTCACAAAGCAAAGCCAAGATTCCACCTCTCCTCGACGGGGACGTCGCATGCAGGAAAGAGTACAGGTGCTACCAAAGCTAGCGCTCGTAATGGCGTGTCAATGTGTGCCATACACCGGGTCGGTCGTGCTGCTGCTCTATTTTTGCTTATCTTTTGTGCGCTCCTCGCTTTGGAAGAGAAAAATCTAGCTAGCCTGGGGATGTAGGTTGGCCTCAGGGTCGATCCGAAAGCATCTGCCGCGGTCGCGATCGGTCGTGTCCGTGTCGCGGGAAGAAAGGAAGAGAAGGAAGGGGAAATGAAATTCATTTCTGACGGCGACTGGAAATACGGCAGGGCGGCAAGCGAAGCGTCTGCTGGCTAGGAAATTCATACTGCGCGTATCAGAAATTCAGACCGGGCAGGAGGGGGACAGGCTATCTAGCGCGGTGATTTGTGTGCATGAAAATTGAAGCGCGGCTGGGCTGAGTCGGACGTGGATTGGTACGGCTGTGGTGGGTGATAAGCGATCTCTTGATTACGTGATGTGTTGTTGGTGTCGTTGTGTGGACGGACGTGGGAAGGGGCAGATGTGATGAGATGAGATGATGAGACGAGGCGACCGGAGCGGCAAGAGAAGAAAAACTTGCTTGCATCCTCGGGCTGTCGAGGTTTCCAAGTCGTATTCCCACCAGTGCAGTTTTGGCGCATTGCCGCGCCGCGCTCGCTGTCCGCCTGGCGTGCGGTGGCAACGCAGGCAGGATCATTCATCATCCCGTGGACGCAACCGCGCGCGCCGGCAGCCGCAGCGGCGCGTCGTGCCGGTGAAAGACAGATCGGTAGAAGTGAAAACGTTTTCTAGTCTCTACTACCAGTGCTCTACCAATGGTGGTAGTTTGGGCTGGTGGTAGGTGCGGAGCGTGTCGTGGTTCGCAGCGAATCGGGTGACGAAAGCGAAGCGGCACCCAGAGCCAGAGCCATGGGGTCCGGCGGGCGGAGCAACAGGAGCAGATGGTGGGGGCTTGGATCGAGTGGGCCAGCATCCAGCAAGCAAGCGGTGCGTAGGCCGATCGGCGCTTTCCACCAGGGCTGCTTCGCCCATGTTCCGTGTCCCCCCATCCGACGCCCGCACCTGCGTAGGCCGGTCCAGCCTCGCATTGCATCGCTGGCTGCACCGAGCCCCGGACGCCGCAGTGGCGGCCCCATGAGCCCGCCCCCGTGCCGTGTGATGTGATGTGATCTGACCCAACCACCCCACGTTTCGGACTCCGATCATCCACCACCACCGCACGCGTGGTCTGTCTCTCGCCGCTTCTTCACGCACTGTTCTACCACCTTCCCTGCGAAAACTGTTTCGTCGGGAGGAGCCCATCTTTCCAACGGCTGACCTACAGCCAAGCCCATGCGGACAAAATTTCTGTTCTAACCTTTTTGCCAAACTTAATCACAAATTAACCTCATTTTGAAAAGAATTTCGTATTTGACTTTTTTTGGTGACGCCAACATCTATGACGTTTGGATTGCACAGGAGACGCCAGAGTTCCTGGCGTTTGCTTCGTAGCCCATATCCAGCTGGTCAGCTGGCGTTTGTCTCCTACGTGACAGATGTCCGATCTCCCACAAAGTTCCCCTGGTTTTCTGTCGGTTTACGGGAGAACTGATGCGTGGACCGGTCCGCAGACTAATAAGGACTCGTTGGATGGCTTCCAGCATCCGAACAGTTTGATCCAGACATTTGCAGACGATTTGATGGTCCGCATGAGACATGCCCTAAATATTAACATTCACTTATGCATAGATGGTTTTGGACCTGGTCCGTACCGGGCCGAGTAGCTCAACAGGTATGCAGAGATTTGTGAAGGATGTGTTATAGCTAGCGCTCTCTGAAACCATCGTACTTGATTTTTGAGATGGATCGATTTGTCTACGTAACTTAGCATTCCACAGTGTGAATTACAGCTTGCAAATGTTAAACAATTTACTTGTTGTAGAGATCTTGATCCAACACTACACCGGCAATGGTAAACAATTTCAGTGGTCAAACACCTAGCTTAATGGCGTGTCCTTCCTGTCCCAAACGCCGGGATGCATGGCGTTTCCATCTACGCCCAGACGCCATGAAGCTTGGCGTTTCGACCTTCCACGTCAGCTGACCAGCTGGATATGGGCTACGAAGCAAACGCCAGGAACTCTGGCGTCTCCTGTGCAATCCAAACGCCGTAGATGTTGGCGTCGCCAAAAAAGGTCAAATACGAAATTCTTTTCAAAACGAGGTTAATTTGTGATTAAGTTTGGCAAAAAGGTTAGAACAGAAATTTTGTCCTGCCCATGCCTTGTTCTCTTCTCGTACTACTCCTACTGCTGGAAAGATGGCTCTTATCATCACCATCAATAGTCCACCTTGAGGCAGCCCTTTTCTTTTCTTTTTTAGGTTTTTTATACCAGTTTTTTTGGGGGGAGCTGGAGGCAGCTTTTTTTTTTTTTGAGTTTTTTGGGGGAGCTGGAGGCAGCTTTGCTTCGACAAATTCGAATGCCTTATATTTGTCTCTGCTAGTAGGCCAGGCCCATCCTCAGACTCCACCGGTCTTCTTTAACTATCCATTTGCAAGCCATAATAGGCTCAGGATGGGAATGGCCGGCCTGCTCCAGCCCAGACTTGGTCCTTGCTGGCACCTCTGTTCTGTTCAGCGGCATGGACCCGGCCCAATGGTCCAATACCAAGTGGCTTCTTGTTTTGTTGGACAACATGGTCAGACCCATTTTAATAAACTATCCGTCTAAAATATAAGATCATTTTTGACACTATGATCCATCCGTCCCAAAGTATAAGATCATTTTTTACACTATCATAGTGTGATAAATGGTCCTATATTTTGGGACGGAGGGAGTACAAAATTGCACAAGAACGAGAAGCATTCGCACAACAACATTGTTTAAAGTAGCATCGTTTAGCCGAAGAGAATTTTAGCAAGTTATTAAGATATTTAAAATCTATTTGTTCAAATAAAACAAAGAAACATAGGCAACTTGTTTCTATTTCTACCATGGATCATTTGCATCACAAGGTAGCATATTTGTAACTCCGAAACAAAAGCAATCTTAGCTCAATAGATTAAAAAATTCATATAAGCACAAGGGTAACAACCTTGCAAAGGTATGTGGATTGTAACGGTAGACTATAGCCTTGGGCAACTAAATTAGGAGTCGACCATTTGTCCTCTGTAGATCAATGGTCACCGGCTTCCCTGTCCCAATTTTTTTTATGAAGCCGACTCAAAAGACCCAGTGGCCTTGAAATTAAAGGCGTCCCATTCCCACCATGAAATGATATCAATTTATGATTCACCAACGGGGAGAAAAATTCTACTAAAAAAACATGAAGAAAATAAAGAAAGGAGAAAATGGAAACTAGAAGAAACAACCACGGGAATTATGTCTCACTTATTGCAAGACCTAGCTCCATCTCGTCCGAAGCCCTCGACTCTAAGCTAGACTTAGGGGGCCAGCCTAGTATAGCGTATCGGTTTTGGGGAGGTTCTACTGGTACGAACCCGTTTTAGAACCTTTCATGCATTTTCTTGCCTTTTCCTTTTCTGTCTTTTTCTTTATCGGATGTTCAACATTTTTCAAACACGTGTTGATCATTTTTTAATACATGCTGAACAATTTTTGACACACATTGAACGTTTCTGTAGCGACCAGACCTCAAATAGTCTGTGCTTCTGTGCACCAGTGTCAACCCTGGATCAATAATGCTGACACGCACAGTACAAATGGAGGATTTATAACAGAGTAGCAATCACACACTTATTACATCGAATATCTCAAAAGAGAATATGTATGATAAATATGGCTTAAGGCCATCTAAATACGATAACAGCGGAAGACTTGGAAGATAAGTGAGTCCATCAACTCCAACGGCATCACTGAGTATAAGACCACGACCTAAGGCACCTTACTCGTCGTCTGAAAAGTCTGCAACATGAAACGTTGCAGCCCGAAAATGGGTCAGCACATGGAATATGCTGGCAATAACACATAGAGAATAATGAACATAATAATGCTATACTACATGCATATATGGCTGGTGGAAAGCTCTATGGTATAGTTTTGCGAAAAGCCAATTTTTTCCTACTGCAATGGAATAAGTTATGTTTAACTATCATGGTGGTTGTGAAACATTGAGAAGGTACCCCCAACTTAATCCCAATTAAGTGTCATCATTAATCCAACAAATTAATTAAAGTAACATGGTGATGAGATTCACATGATAATCCAGGTACTAGATACTCAAGTTGTCCATAACCGGGGACACGGCTAACCATGATTAGTTTATACACTCTGCAGAGGTTTGTGCACTTTTCCCCACAAGACTCGATCGCCTCCGCTTGATTCTCGCACTGCATGATGTTTGAGAAACGGATGACCGAGACACAGTCTTTCAGAAACAATCACCCTGTACTCCGGATGGACAGTTACACCTACTTTCTCCTACATCTGCTAGCCCACCTCTTCAAGAGATCATGTAACCTACTCAACTATGCTAGAGCCCATAATAGCTTGTGGCTGCACACGGAAGTTTCTAGCATGAATAATCTTATGATCCCTTTGAGCCTGGGTGGCAGTCCATAGGATGATCACACGGGTACCCCGGGATATCCAAAAATACAGGCAGCACTGGGTTCTCCAGGTGCCTCAATCCACCCAGATGTGAGTTTTAGTTGCCACCTTAAGTAAACCATTAATTAACAATCTCACATCTGTCATGAATATCTCTCAAACCCAATCCACGTCTACGAGCATAGCATGGCAATATAATAGCAAACGTAGAAGTAACTCCCAAGGGTTTGATAAATAACACAGGTAATAGGTACTACCTCAACTACATCCCAATACCCACAGTTTAATTAGATCCTAACCATGCAATGTTCGAGGATTGATCTAATGCAAATAAAACTGGGTATGGAAAAGTATGATCAAAGTGTTACTTGCCTTGCTGATGATCCGCGAAACCTAGAGATTCGAAGTAACAAGCGTCGCACTCCGGGTACTCTATCGCAAACAAACAAGCAAACAATAAGTACTCATCTAATGCACAGGTAAAACTCGAATGAAAGATCCAACCAGAAAGTTCAACTTAAGAACTCCGGTTTGCAAAAAGAATCAACTCGAATGAAGCAACGAAAGTCAAACGGCGAAAGAAACAAGCTTCGTTTACTAATCTGGATCTAGGTCAAATTTTACAGTAGCAGAAACTTGTTTGAGTAGGTTAAATGGAAAGAGAATTTCGAGACGAAACTAGGCGCTTGAATCGCCTGATTCCGATAAACGAGCGAAAAGTTAAACGAAAACGAAGATCTGATCTGAAATCGAGATATGGAATAATCGCGGACGAAAAATATAAAACTGACAAACGGTTAAACGAACGAACGTTCGTTAACAGCGAAAATCCGACGAACACGTTCATTAAAACGAACGGATCGGTGAACGTTCACTAAATAATAAAACCGAAGAAAAATAAACCGATCTAGGGTTTAGAAAAAACAAACGGTTTTTTTTCTTCAGAAAAACCGGCAAGCGGCGGCGGCTCGGTACCTCGTCGGGACGGGCTCTGGTGGGGGTCGGCGAGGACGGCAGGGTGGCGGGGCTCGGGCGGCGGCTCGGGGCGGCGTCGGCGGCGGCGCACGGCGAGCGGGCGGCGAGCTCCTCGGGCGGCGGCGCTGTGGCTCCGACGGGGCGGGCTCGGGGTGAGGGAGGGGGC
>NC_057811.1:402122295-402131530 GCF_018294505.1 Triticum aestivum | reverse complement strand
GTGCGTGCGAGGGAGACGGCGCGGGATGGGCCGGCCGGCTCGGCTGGGCCTCGGGCCGGTCGGGCGCGGTGGTTTTTTTTTTTAAATAGTCCGCCAAAAAAATCACAGAAAAATAAATAAAAATCCAAAAATGATAAAACAAATTTTCCCCGTCTAATTAAAATAATTAGAACAAGGTGAACATTTTTTTGACACAAAAATACAGTTTCGAAAACGTGCAATTTTTTTAATGCAATTAAAATTGCAAATAAAATCCAATATATGATTTTAATATTTTTGCTCCAATATTTCACTTGTTTTGGAGAAGTCATATTTTCTCCTCTCATTTATTTTAATGTGAAATATTTTTCCGGAGAGAAAATAATTAAAACCAAAATCCTCGTTTTATTATTTGATGAAAATCAAATATGATAAATCGGGAAAATCCCCAACTCTCTCCGAGGGTCCTTGAGTTACTTAGGATTTATCGAGGATTTGCCAAAATGCAATAAAATATGCTATGCAATGATGATCTATGTATAACATTTCAAATTGAAAATTTGGGATGTTACAGTTTCTCATAAATTGCATGAATATTTTTCTCAAACGCGCAAAACATTTGTTAAATGTTAGAACATTTTATTAACTATCAATTTATTTTTTAAATAGTATGAAACATTTTCTAATTATGCAAACATTTTTACATTGTATACACATTTTCTAGAATTGGTGAACCTTTTCAAATCTTATTGCTTCAAAAAATTTGGAAGCCCTATCTTCATTTTAACAAATAGGCTAGGCCCATCGACACACTCTATGGGTCTCCTCTCGTGAAGCGAGTTATTGATACCTCCTATACAGCGCCTTAGGCGCCGGTCACTTGGCTGGCGCTCGTAGCAGCCTCGCGTGGGCCAGCCCATCGGCGCACTCGCTCTTTCCCTTTGGTTCGACGCAGGTGTTCGTCCCTTCACTAACAAATCTGAAACACATGGATTAAAAAATTATGAATTCGCAAACAGTTCACAATTTTGAAAAAGTCCACCAATTCTTAAAAAAACGCTCATCAATTTTGAAACATATTTCACAAAAATTGAAAAAAGTTCATCGAACTTGGAAAAAGCTCATCGATTTTGCAAAAAAGAAAATCATGGATTTTAGAAATGTTCATCAAAAATAAAAAAACAGTTCACCAAACTTGAAAAAAGATCATCAGAAATTTGAAAAAAGTTCATCAAAAATGAAAATAGTTCATCGAAATTCAGTAAAGAATCATCACTTTTGAAAAAGTTCATCGAAATTTGAAAAACGTTCTTCAAAATTTTAAAAAGGTTCATCTATTTTGCAGAAAAAATGCATGAAGAAAGAAAGTTTCTCGAATTAGGAAAAAGAAATAAAAAAAGGACAAAAAAATAAAAAAAGAAAGGAGAAAGAAGAAATAAGAAAAGAAAATAAAACAAAACATGTAACTTGTAAGTAAACCCAACAAATGAAGTGGTCGGGGTGTTTGTCGCGTCTTACACTACTCCCGCTCGTCGCGGGATCGAATCGCAGTTGTCACAGTTTTTCGGAGATTAGAAACAGAAAAAATAATTCAAAATGGGCCGGCCCAACGCAGAGGAGGGGGTGTGCGCCCGTTTGCGAGAATGGAAGAAAGTGGGGCATAAGGCGCCGAATAACATTCGGCCGAATTATCGCGCCTGGTAAACTTATGGATACCAAACAAATGGAAACAGTTTCTTCCCGGATTTTTGTATTAACTCCCTCTTCTATCATTTTTTAAGAAAATTTACAGTTTCTTATAAACACTAGTAAATGCGAACGTGCAACGCACGCGTAATCTTAGGATTTGTTTTTGTTTATTCGTGTAACGGTCATATATTTATCGCCATGTTTTAGTAGGTGTAATAATGCACCATGCATCATCTTGGGGGGTCTGTTGATGTACAATGCAACAAAGTCCAACGGACCCATATTCTTGCAAATATAACATACATAGACATACAATTGTCAATGTAAATTTACAAATATATATATAGTACGCGGGCTACTATAGAAAACACAGGTAAGTTTAAACAGCGGATATTTACTTGTACATGCATAGTTAATTGTAGAGACAAGTAACCAGGGGAGGGGGCACATACCTCGTCCCCAGCCTTTTTTTTTAAATTTAGAAAAGGAGGAGGACCCCCGGCCTCTGCATCTGGACGATGCATGCAGCCACTTTATTAATTATTCATACAAGACCTTACAAAGTCATACAACAGTAAGACTAAATCCACCGTCTAGGCAACCTTTTTCGCTACTCTATCCATTTGATGTAGGGATGCTGATAGTCTGGGCCTAATACCAAACAGACATCGCAGCCAAACCTAACATCTAAGACCTGAGATCCCAACCAGGACGCCTGCCGGGTATGGGGCACCCACCAGTCCGACGCACTCCTCAACCAGGACGCCTGCCGGGTATGAGGCTGCCGCAGCCACCTGCCACCAATCCATCTTCAGTGATGTACTGCTGCATCTACCTTACCCGGTCTAGCTGCCGTCGACGCCACCATGACGCCAGACAACGCACGCCCACCGGCGAGACCCCGCTGCTCCATGCCGCCGAGACCCGCCGTCGTCAACGCGAGAAAGGGCACGCCACACCACCTCACGCCTCTTCCACCCGGCGCCGCTCCACAGACGATGCCCCCAATAGGGAACACGACACCGTAGCGCCGCTATCATCCGATGCGGTGATCTTAGGATTTCTCCCGGATCGGCACAAGCAGGTTGACGATAGTTGCTTGACGATGCCTTCATCAAGGTAACGACGTAGACGCCGCCATCGCCCGCCATGACCGGAGTCGGCTCGGATTTCACCGGCGACTATGTCTCCCCAACTCGCCGCCGGTGCTAATAGTGGATCCAAGATCCGTCACTACCAGCCTGGCCAACCGCCTTCGGTGAAGAAGGCAGCCACCACCACCATGCCCGGGCCAAGAGACCCGGACGTCCTCGCGCCGCAAAGATTACCCAAGGGGATCTCCTCTTGCCGTTGTCGAGACGAGGCGCAGCCGCTGTGGATCTCGATCTAAACCCCTCGGGCCCAGATCAGATCTCATCGCAGCAAAAATCTCATCCGCCAAACGGCCGCCGAAGATCTCCTGGCCACCGCCAACCCGCTGCACACTGCCGTTGGAGGAGGAGGGAGATGGACGCCGCTGCCCCCACGTGTTACCACCGGCTGAAAACTGCGCCGCCACCGCCACCTCACAACAGGGGCTTCGTCCCGCGGTGTCCTCAGCAACGGCGGCGGTAGTGAGAGGCGGTGAAGGGGGAGGGCTGAGGGCGGTGTGGACGGGGACTCCCCAGGGGCGGCGCGGCACCGCCCCCTCGGGGGAGAGAGGTCCAGATCCTTTTACCAGGTCCAGATCCCGTTGGCGGGGGTGATTGTTCTCGTTCCGTCTGCTATGTTGTACAACCTCTAGAGGACAATTCCGAAAATCTAAGCACAATCGGATCCATTCGAATCAGGTCAACTGATGCATTACCCAGCTGTGACCAGAAGTTCCAATTCACTGTGTAACTTTGTTGTTTCATAGCGCATCATAGGATAAGCATCGAGACTACTCAAGGAGCTGGGGACGTATTCAGAATAGAAAACTTGTTTGAGCTCCACTGGGACGTCCGCGATCAGGAGTAAATCTTCTCTTGTTGTGGCTCTGGCTGCAAGCAAATGAGCCAAGTTATTCGGATCTCTCCGGACACACTGAACCTGTACATCAGAAAATGATTTTTGGAAGCGCTTACTTAATGTCGCATATGACATGGAAACAGGCTGATCGATTACTCGCTTCCGGGATAAATTGTTGTGCTAAGAAGGCACAATCTATTTCAGCAATTGGTGGCCGCATGCACATGCCTGATAGAGCGATCAATCCATTCAGTAGTGCTCTGGCTTCAGCTTCTTCCACGTCCACTCACGCCTCTATTTTCTTCGACAGCGAGCAAAAAACAAAGCCTCTATGGTCGCTAGCAACTGCCCCGACAGTGCTTTGACCGATGGAAACAATGAACGACGCGTCTGCATTGATTTTAACAATTCCCTTGGCAGGCGCGCTTCATCGACTGATTCCCAGCTCCAGCGAATCCTGTCTCTGTTCTTTCTGTGCACTGACTGTACCAGTTTCATGGCGTCCTTGTTCAGAATGTCTGGTAATTGCCGCCAGTATAGGATTCTTCTCGGATGCCTCCATCGTCATTGTACACAAGATACGATTCAGAAGAGTTTTACGGTGCCCATTCGCTGCAACCATCTTGATTTGGGCCGCCTAACCCAAAGTTTGCCGGCAACACGGGCTTCGTTCCCCTTGCGATACTTGGGGCTGCCCCTCTCCGTTTGGAAGCTCAAGTTGATGGACCTTCAATTTCTCGTGGACAAAGTTGCGAGCAAGTTATCAACTTATGATGGTCAAAACATCATCACCATCGGGCGAACGACCCTTGTCAAGTCCGTGATCACATCCCAAGTGGTCTACCCCGCCACCCCGCTGGTCATTCCACCAACCATCCTTCTCAATGTGAACAAGCTCGAGAGAGCTTTCTTATGGTCTGGTTCGGACAAAACGACGGGGGCAAAATGCAAGGTGAATTGGGAGATTGTTTGCCGGCCTCTTGACTATGGGGGGCTTGGGTTCTCAACACCGACAAGTTCACTCGGGCTCTCAGGTTGCGGTGGCCGTGGTATGAATGGAAGGATGCCACCAAGATGTGGGCGGGGATGGGAAACCCATGCGACGAGGAGGACCTCAACTTTTTCTATGCTTCCACCGCCATCATCGTTGGTAACGGCGCGAAGACCCCCTTCTGCGACTCTCCTTGGCTCCTTGGGCGCAAGCCTAAGGACATTGCTCCGCTCATCTATGAGGCCTCCAAGAGAAAAAATTGGAAGGTGCGGGAGGCGGTCAAGCACAATGCGTGGATCCTCAAGATCAAACCCCCCACCGCTGTTTCTGTTGAGCACGTCACATAGTTCTTCGCTCTTTGGATGCTCCTCCTTGAGGTCCATCTCGACGATCTCACCGAGGACGACATCCTTTGAAAACATACGGCAAGTGGGCAATACTCGGCGGCCTCCGCATACAAGGCGCAATACCTAGGGATGGTCCTCTCACCCATGGATAAGATGGTTTGGAAGGCTTGGGCACCTTCAAAAATCAAATTCTTTGCTTGGTTGGCGCTCCAAGATAGAATTTGGACCGCCGATAGGTTGGCAAAGCGTGGGTGGCGAAATTGTGATCTTTGCCCTTTTTGCAAGAGGGTGCAAGAATGCGGACCTCACCTCTTCTACAAATGCCGCTATACTCGAAAGCTTTGGTCATTGGTCATCGAGAAATTCCTCATTCTCGGGCTAGACACTTCCGCTTGGCCCTACTTTGACTCGGTTAAAGATTGGTGGGCGAGTACTTGCGCCGACGGCACGCCAAACCGACAAGCCAATGCATCCCTCACCATGCTCGTGTCATGGACAATTTGGAACGAGCGTAACGCAAGAGTTTTCAAACATAAGAGTGCTCCACCAACAATCTTGCTCTCCTCCATCTCTACTGAGGCCAACCTTTGGATCGTCGCCGGTGCAAAAAAGCTAGGGTCTTTAATTTTGCGAGAATAATCCGCATGCCGTGTAATTGGGTGACTTGTAACAAACTCTTTTCTCTCTTATTTAATGGATGAGGCAAAGCTTTTGCCTCCGGTTCAAAAAAAAAAGAAAGATACGATTCAGATCAAATCTGCACATGCTAAACTAAAACTGAGCATACCTCTAGATCAATCCACTCATCCAGTCATATACAGTACTACCCAAATATGCTTCTAGAGAAGTCATGCATAAAGCAAAATATTTGGAGTTGCATCTTCTTGCAAAATAAAGCGAAAAAATATCAACTGGTCCTATTTCAATGAGTATCTAGTAGCCTACCTTGACAAAGCAAATTAACTGAATCATAGGTGGCGTCGAACTGCTGAGGCGACGACGACGTCCAAATCGTGGCATCCAAGCGAGTAGGTCACCACGTCCGCGTGTGGAGTGGACCGACAGTGGCCGCGTCCAGGCGGTGGATGCCATGCGAGGAGTGGAGCCGCCGAGGCGGCTTAGGCAATCTAGATCGAGTGGATCCGGCCGGTGAGGCGGCTCGCAGCGTCGGAGTGAGGGGAGGCAGTAGACGTTGGATGGTGAAGAGGCAACGATGACTGGCCTGGATGCTGCCGGCGAGGCGAGGCGCGTCCCGGCCCATGTCGAAGATGAGGTGAGGCAAAGGCTGGAGTCTGTAGCGGTTTCCTATTCCACGATCGTGATGACTCGCGGGTGGAATAGGGGTCGTGGCCCAAGCACCTGCTCGTTTCTACGCCACCGGGAATATCTCGTACGTTAATAATTATAGGGATTAAGGGCCACGATTAGAGCACTAAACGTGTTGAGGTGCTCACCATTGAAGCGATGTGAGCTGTTAGATTAGCGTGGACTGATGGTCAAGATTAATTAGATCTGCCTCTCTGGGTCTTTTTATATTGGTATAGATAGATGTGAACATTTAAAATATAGATTTTTAAAATACATGATTTTTTCTATAAAGACATGAACACTTTCTAAATCGACATGGATATTTTTAAATGCATGAACATATTGTAAACGTACTCGTGTTTGAACATACTTTAAAGATACTCGTGTTTGAAAATGTTCGTATAATTTTAGAAAAAGTGTTCACCTGTTTAAAAAAATTATGCATTTTAAGAAAACAAATTGACACCTTTTAAATTTTTAACGTAATTTTAAAATTATTCACATATTGGAAAAAATAGTCATTTCATAAAGATGTTAACCTATTTTCTAAAAAAATATTTTTTAGGAAAAAATTGGAAACCGAGTGAAACTGAAAACTCGCAGAGAAATTAGACATTACTGGAAATTTGAAGTAGGAGCGCTTGGTAATGAAAAAACATACACACCACAACTATGCCAACTGGCCGGCCATGAAGCAATCGTGTGATGCGTTCGGGCGACCAAACAACGAACTAAGCGTCAAATTGGATGTCTCATGGATCATGTTGTTAATGTCTTTTTAATGATGTTCATACCCTTTTTTAACCGGGCAACCGTTCATTCATTTACATAGTGACCTGCAAAACGGGAGAAGAAAGGTAGTTGTGCGAGTTGGGGGCACTGGCATAAAAACCTGTCACAAAAGCTCGTTATCAGATCCCCTGCTACAAGTCGAAAACCTGTTACCACCAATAGTTTTCGCACGGGATTACATTAACACAACCAAAACTAGACATAAGAGACTAACAAACCGCTTCTGAGGAAGAGTTAAAAGGACTTGCCATTCACCGCAAATAACTTCAAGTATCAGCAATGTGAAAGCGCCGAGGCGTGATCGTAGCGAAAACCTTCAGGAGATCCGTCAACATCACAGTTTCACCCATCAGTACCCGAACTTCTCTATGAAGAATAGAATTGTCTTCTTCCCACAACAAACTTGATCAATACAACGAAGAAACTGTGAACATAATGTCAACAAGGGACCATACTACTTGCCCTTGGAAAGTGTTTTTTAATATATTTTTTAGTGAACTTTTTCAAAGTGATGAGTGGCCTAATCTTGTTTTTGAGACTAAACATGCTGCCACTTTGTTGATCAATCAAAACATAGGGAGTTGAAAAAGTCAAAGATGGCGCCCTTTAGGAAGATCTAAAGTGATATAAGCCAGGCTATGGGCTTCGATGTTTGTCTCCTGTCCCTCAAAGATGAAAGAACATGATTGGAACTTCTCCATTGTCAGTGTAATCTCTCTGATCACACTCCCATAACTTCCTCCTCCTAAGCCTGAGTTGATGTCATTCATAACTTCCTTGCAATCTGACGCTATGATGACCCTAGCAATAGAAAGAACTCTCGCAAGAGCAAGGGCCTCCATGCACGCCAAAGCTTCAAGTGTAGCTGAATCTTGTATGCCCATGATTCTTATAGCACATGCTCTCAGATACGTGCCTTCCCCATCCCTGCAAACTGCCCGGTATGGTCCAAAGGTTTAATTCTTTGGACAGGCTCCATCAACCTTTAACTTGGGCGAATCCCGAATGGGGAGCAGTCCGGCGTCTATTCATCGGTGGTGGAGCACCCTGTCACCCCTGGTTCTGCTTTTCGGCTTTGAACTCTCCAAATCATGTAGATGTTGGAGGCTCAAATGATGTGTAGCTTGCAGACTCTGATTTTTTTCATGAATAGTTTTCCTCTTAGCATACCACACAACCGACAGAGTGACGAGGACATGAATAAAATCAATTTGAGGCAACCTGCCCAGTAGAGAGAATATCCAACGCTTTGCTTCCGGTTCATTCACTGGATGTATAAATTGAAATAGGCCGGGTCGGCCAGCGCCCACACGCATCTCGACATCGTGCACTTGAGCAATGAATGGCACCATGTATCTTCACATCCGCATAGCATGCAACTGTTGACTGGTGACATCTTACGATGATGCACTATGTCGGATGTTGGTAGCAATTGCCTTGCCAAACGCCAAAGAAAACCCTTTAGTTCGGAAGGAACCTGGACTTTCCACATATTGCACCAAAAGTTTGCCTCGGTCTTGACATTTGATGATTCATACCATCCTTCAAGGCACGCTTCTCTCCTTTACTTAATATTTACTAAGATTCCACAGGCTGATCTTACTGAAATAGACATTTTTTCTTGAAGTTCAATGCTTAGACATCTTGAACATGTCGCGTATAGATAGGCATAGCTATCGGTATCCACTCTGATGAAGGAACTTTCAATCTTCACTCTATCCCAAGCAACTGAGTTTGAAAACATCAAGTCACTTACAAGATGTGGTGGGTTGTTTGAGATTCATGCACAAGGCCTCATAGCATGGGCTGTCGGCAGCCAATTGTCCTCTCTGACCCGTGTTGATCCTTCAAGCACGGCTCTCCTTATCTGCGAAGGTTAGTGCACAGTCTAGCTTCCAACAAAGTACAGTTTGGGAAAGCGCCAACATCACCAAATTGAGAATCCTTCCAACAAAGAGTGGCCTAATCTTGTTTTTTCATTTTCTTTTGAGGCTTAGTTTTTTCTGTTCTTTTTGAGGCTTAGTGGCCTAATCTTGTTGCCTCGATAGGTTCGAATGCGAGCGCTATATCTCGCATTAAGCAAGGTAGAAGGAACCTTCGCGTGGAACGCTACAGTAACGGGCTAGCCCAATAGGCGGAC
>NC_057811.1:402121141-402122056 GCF_018294505.1 Triticum aestivum | reverse complement strand
GTAGCGAAGCTAACCACTGGGTAAGCATTGCTACTGGTTCATTCACTTGATGTATAAATTGAAATAGGTCGGGTCGGCCAACGCCCACACGCATCTCGACATCGTGCACTTGAGAAATGAATGGCACCATGTATCTTCACATCCGCATAGCATGCAGCTGTTGACTGGTGACATCTTATGATGATGCACTATGTCGGATGTTGGTAGCAATTGCCTTGCCAAATGCCAAAGAAAAACCTTTAGTTCGAAAGGAACCTGGACTTTCCACATATTGCACCAAAAGTTCGCCTCGGCCTTGACATTTGATGATTCATACCATCCTTCAAGGCACGCTTCTCTCCTTTACTTAATATTTACTAAGATTCTACAGGCTGATCTTACTGAAATAGACATCTTTCTTGAAGTTCAATGCTTAGACATCTTGAACGTGTCGCGTATAGATAGGCATAGCTATCGGTATCCACTCTGATGAAGGAACTTTCAATCTTCACTCTATCCCAAGCAACTGAGTTTGAAAACATCAAGTCACTTACAAGATGTGGTGGGTTGTTTGAGATTCATGCACAAGGCCTCATAGCATGGGCTGTCGGCAGCCAATTTTCCTCTCTGACCCGTGTTGATCCTTCAAGCACGACTCTCCATATCTGCGAAGGTTAGTGCACAGTCTAGCTTCCAACAAAGTACAGTTTGGGAAAGCGCCAACATCACCAAATTGAGAATCCTTCCAACAAAGAGTGGCCTAATCTTGTTTTTTCATTTTCTTTTGAGGCTTAGTTTTTTCTGTTCTTTTTGAGGCTTAGTCGCCTAATCTTGTTGCCTCGATAGGTTCGAATGCGAGCGCTATATCTCGCATTAAGCAAGGTAGAAGGAACCTTCGCGTGGAACGCTACAGTAACGGGCTAGCCCAATAGGCGG
>NC_057811.1:402120113-402121057 GCF_018294505.1 Triticum aestivum | reverse complement strand
GTCGACCCAGGATTCCAACATGGGTCTCGTCGATGAGGAGTAGCGAAGCTAACCACTGGGTAAGCATTGCTTCCGGTTCATTCACTTGATGTATAAATTGAAATAGGTCGGGTCGGCCAACGCCCACACGCATCTCGACATCGTGCACTTGAGAAATGAATGGCACCATGTATCTTCACATCCGCATAGCATGCAGCTGTTGACTGGTGACATCTTACGATGATGCACTATGTCGTATGTTGGTAGCAATTGCCTTGCCAAATGCCAAAGAAAAACCTTTAGTTCGAAAAGAACCTGGACTTTCCACATATTGCACCAAAAGTTCGCCTCGGCCTTGACATTTGATGATTCATACCATCCTTCAAGGCACGCTTCTCTCCTTTACTTAATATTTACTAAGATTCTACAGGCCGATCTTACTGAAATAGACATCTTTCTTGAAGTTCAATGCTTAGACATCTTGAACGTGTCGCGTATAGATAGGCATAGCTATCGGTATCCACTCTGATGAAGGAACTTTCAATCTTCACTCTATCCCAAGCAACTAAGTTTGAAAACATCAAGTCACTTACAAGATGTGGTGGGTTGTTTGAGATTCATGCACAAGGCCTCATAGCATGGGCTGTCGGCAGCCAATTGTCCTCTCTGACCCGTGTTGATCCTTCAAGCACGACTCTCCATATCTGCGAAGGTTAGTGCACAGTCTAGCTTCCAACAAAGTACAGTTTGGGAAAGCGCCAACATCACCAAATTGAGAATCCTTCCAACAAAGAGTGGCCTAATCTTGTTTTTTCATTTTCTTTTGAGGCTTAGTTTTTTCTGTTCTTTTTGAGGCTTAGTGGCCTAATCTTGTTGCCTCGATAGGTTCGAATGCGAGCCCTATATCTCGCATTAAGCAAGGTAGAAGGAACCCTCGCGTGGAATGCTACAGTAACGGGATAGCC
>NC_057811.1:402116059-402119778 GCF_018294505.1 Triticum aestivum | reverse complement strand
AAGCACTGCGTTCGTGTTGAATACTAGGGCACAACCTACTATAGGGAAAAAGAACTGGGTTTTCATTGTTTTTCCGGGTTTTTTGTTGTTTGTTTTCCTTTGTTTTTCATCGGGTTTCCTTCATTTCTTTGTTCATTTCTACTATTTTTTCTTTCTCCATTTTCTTCTTCGGTTTCTTTTTTCTTTTTCTTTTCTATATTTTGTTTTTCTTCTCTGCCTTTTTCATTCTTTTTGCATCTGTTTCTTTGATTTTATTTTTTCTTTGCTTTATTCTTGTTTCTTTTTTGGTTTTCATTCTACATTTTCCGTATATGTCAACAACATTTTTATAATACACGTTTAACATTTCCAATACAAAATTCAAATATGTGGTCAACATTTTTTCTATACACTTTTTTAAGTGCTTGATTAACATCTTTTGTAATCAAGATCAAAATTTTTTCTATATATTTTTTAAAATCTTGATAACTACTCCCACCCTTCCTAAATATAAGTCTTTTTAGAGATTCCATGTCACGCCCACGATGCGGCTATATCTCCCACGTGTCGAGGCACGACTTAGAGGCATAACCGCATTGTGGTATTGTCGCAAGAAGGGTTATCTTCACACAATCCCATGTAATGAACAAGAATGGGATAACGAGAGTTGGCTTACAATCGCCACTTCACACAATACATAAATTAATTCATACATCAACCAAAATTCACACATAGACCGACTACGGTCAAAACCAAATGAAAATAAGATAACCCCAAATGCTAGATCCCCGATCGTCCCAACTGGGCTCCACTACTGATCATCAGGAAACGAAACATAGTAACGACCACGTTTCTCGTCGAACTCCCACTTGAGCTCGGTTGCGTCATCTGCACTGGTATCGTCGGCACCTGCAACTGTTTTGGTATAATCTGTGAGTCACGAGGACTCAGCAATCTCACACCCGCGAGATCAAGACTATTTAAGCTTATAGGAAAGGATGGTGTAATGAGGTGGAGCTGCAGCAGGCACTAAGCATATATGGTGACTAACATACGCAAACGAGAGCGAGAAGAGAAGCAACACAACGGTCGCGAAGCTAGAAATGATCAAGAAGTGATCCTGAAACTACTTACATTCATGCATAACTCAAACCGTGTTCACTTCCCGGACTCCGCCGAGAAGAGACCATCCGGCTACACACACGGTTGATGTATTTTAATTAAGTCAAGTGACAAGTTCTCTACAACCGGACATTAACAAATTCCCATCTGCCTCATAACCGCGGGCACGGCTTTCGACAGATAATACCCTGCAGGGGTGTCCCAACTTAGCCCATTATAAGCTCTCACGGTCAACGAAGGATAAACCTTCTCCCGGGAAGACCCGACCAGTCTCAGAATCCCGGTTTACAAGACATTTCGACAATGGTAAAACAAGACCAGCAAAGCCGCCCGAATGTGCCGAAAAATCCCGATAGGAGTTGCACATATCTCGTTCTTAGGGCACACCGGATGAGCCAGACGTCGGGTTGGCATAGACCCTGGTTGCCCAGGGGGCGCCGGACATCGCCCGGTTTGGGCCAGCACTCGAAGGAGCACTGGTCCGGGGGTTTAAATAAAGATGACCCTCGGGCTCGCGAAAACCCAAGGGAAAAAGGCTTAGGTGGAAAATGGTAAAACCAAGGTTGGGCCTTGCTGGAGGAGTTTTATTCAAGGCGAACTGTCAAGGGGGTCCCATAAATCACCCAACCGCGTAAGGAACGCAAACTCAAGGAACATAATACCGGTATGACGGAAACTAGGGCGGCAAGAGTGGAACAAAACACCAGGCATAAGGCCGAGCCTTCCACCCTTTACCAAATATATAGATGCATTAATTAGATAAGAGATATTATGATATTCTAAAATATCCATGTTCCAACATGGAACCAACTTCTACTTCACCTGCAACTAGCAACGCTATAAGGGCTGAGCAAAAGCGGTAACTTAGCCAAACAACGGTTTGCTAGGAAAGGATGGTTAGAGGCTTGACATGGCAATATGGGAGGCATGATATAGCAAGTGGTAGGTAGCGCAGCATGGCAATAGAACGAACAACTAGCAAGGCAAAGATAGAAGTGATTTCGAGGGTATGGTCATCTTGCCTGCAAGGTTCTCAGAGTTGTCGAAAGCTTGATCCTCGTAAGCGTACTCAACAGGTTCCTCGTTCACGAACTCGTCTCCCGGCTCTACCCACAGCAAGAACACAAGCAATGGAACCACAATCAATCACGGGAAATGCACATGCAACATGATGCAAAACATGCATGATATGCGAGACAAGATATGCGATGCATATGCGTGCTCCGGAAGAAAAAGGATGAACAAGGCAGTAACTTGGCAAACCAAGTATGCCTCTGAAAAGAAGAGATGATTTCGGTTGAAATCGATATAAAGATCACCGGAAACGGATGCACGGTTTGCAAATGGCAAGCAAAACAAGAATGACACGATTCTGCGATTAACAGCATGATAGCACTTAGAATACATCAAGTAACTATGCTACAGCACCCCAACATAGTAACAAAGCATATGACAGTAATCTACCGGAGATGCTTGACAAAAGATGAACACTGAGCTACGGCTAGATCACACAATAACAGGTTCAAACAAGTATGGCAAAAGTGCAAAGGATATCAGGTTCACAGACTTAAGTGAAATTACTGGACATGGCATAAACAGCATCAGGTAGCAATGTTCAGAGCAAGCAAAACACATGCTACAGGAACTTAATATAGCAAAACAAGGCATGGAATGAATCTACTAAATGCATAGAACAAAAGTCCCTTACTGACCATGAGCCAAAAAGAATCAGAAGATATGATGGCACCCATGTAAACATAGCAAGTTTCGTTAACAGGTTTCAGACTTGGCAGAAAACAGAGCATGGCATTAACAGCATTATGAAGGCATCTTGGTGAGCTTGATTCACTCATCACAAATCAATGCATGACAAAACAAGCATACCTACAGCAAGATGACATGTTTATTAAGCTAACCATGGCAAGAGTAAGTTCATAGCATGTATGGATCAACTACAACAACCTTGGCAAAATTGAATATCATGTTAACATTCTGCCAGGAACATTTTATAGCAAAACTAGAGCAAGATTAAGACATGCTAGGACCCTCCATAATTGCAAACAGGGGCATGGATGGATAGAGCACAACTATATCTACAAAACATCCTTACTGAACATACTCAAAATAAGCATGTATCTCTCTATAGCCACATGGATACGTGGCAACAAAATAACAGCAGCCACAGACCGCAAAATTCTGAGTCCCTGAAAACAGAAACATCACGAAGCCTAGTTTGCATACTTGTGCTAGTCACCACATAGATCACAAAAAATACATGGAATACATCCCTGTAAAGATGGCATGGCATAGATCAAAACACCTGTAGAGCTCATGCCCATAAGATGCACACATCAAATGCAACAAAAATAACAAAAGACCAAGTTCTGATAAGTAACAGCAGTAAACATCATATAGCACTCTGGCACCAGAAATTTGGGCATCAAGATGGACTCAAACGAGCATGGCACAATGGAACAAAATGAATAGTATCTCGTGGCGAACATTTCGATATATCATGCATGCAAAACAAAGCAGTATGCAAAGAGTTATGAGGTGATGAACAGGGCTCAAGAATATGAGTAAATCGGGACTTAGCAGAAAATGAGGGGGGGAAGTCA
>NC_057811.1:402109820-402115575 GCF_018294505.1 Triticum aestivum | reverse complement strand
GGCGGCGTTGGGACGGCGGCGCTGCCACGTGGCGCACGCCGATTGGTCGGGCGCGGCGGCGGGATTTGTCCGGCGGCAGCGGACGTGTCCGGTGGCGCGAGGAGGACGAAGTCAAGGGTTTGGACCCGGGATTTCGGAGGGGGAGGTGTTTATATAGGCATAGGGAGCTAGGAGAGTCCAAATGAGGCACGGTTTTCGCCCACACGATCGTGATCGAACGACCGAGAGCATGGAAGTGACTTAGGTGGGTTATTGGGCTGTTTGGAGGGGGGTTTTGCTGCAACACACAAAAAGCCTTTGCGGTTACCCGGTTAACCGTTGGAGCATCAAACGACCTTCAAATGGAACGAAACTTGACAGGTGGTCTATCGGTGGTATACTAAGGCTACTTGACAAACCTCGGTCCATTCCGAGAACGTTTAACACCCGCTCATGAAAAGAAACAAGAGGGGTGCGCCGGTGCATGTGGGAGTGTCGGATTGCAAAACGGACAACGGGGAAAATGCTCGGATGTATAAGACGAACACGTTTGCAAATGAGATGCACATAATGACATGATATGAGATGCATGACATGAACAAAATGCAAAACGAAAGACAAAACCCGACCACGAAGGGAATATCATAACACATAGCCGAAAATGGCAAGAGTTGGAGTTACAAATATGGAAAGTTACATCCGGGGTGTTACATTCCACTATAGACTACATAAGGAGCATAATGAGTGAACATATATTCTAGAAGGCGTCTATATACATCCGAATGTAGTCTCCATAGTGGAATCTCTAAAGGACTTATATTTAGGAATTGAGGGAGTAGTTTTCACATTTAAAGGTTAACATTTTTTAATGCATGGTCAACATTATTTCCATGCTGCCGCAATTTTTTTTTATTTCTATACACATTTGACATTTTCCAAACGCTTGATTAATATTTTTTGAACTCTTGTTCAACATTTTTTTAAATGATTGATTAACAATTTTTATATAGATGATCAATTGTTTCATCATTTTTATAATACATGGTGAACATTTTGTCTATACACATTTAACATTTTTCAAATGCTTGTCCAACATTTTTTCAAATGTTTGTCCAACATTTTTTCAAATGCTTGATTAATATTTTTATATACATTATAAAAAATTCATCATTTCTTAATATGTGGTCAACATTTTTTCTATACACATTTTACATTTTCAAAATGCTTGATTAACCTTTTTGAATAGTTGTTCAACTTTTTGTTTTTCAAAATGATTGATTACATTTTTATATACATGATAATAAATTCATCATTTTTTAGACATGATAAAAAAATTCTGTACACATTCTAAAATTTTGAAATACTTGTTCAACATTTTTCAAATGTATTTTTGTAGAGTGATTTTTGTAATACCAGAAATACTTGTCAGAGAGATGTATCTAGACGTATTTTAGTTCTAGACACATCCATATTTATCCATTTCTCTGACAAGTATTTCCGTACGGAGGGAGTATATATTTAGAATATTTTAAAGTAGAAACAAAAGGACAAAGATAAAGCAAAAAGAATAACCCAGAAAAAAGAGGCTGTGGCATGCCGCGCTCGTGAGTCGGCTCATTTAGGCTCTAGCTCGCCCCTTCAGCAAGAAGCTGGACTCGCTGAAGGCGAGATATATGGGCGCCCAGATTCGAGGGGCCTACTTTCGTTTCTGCTAATAAGACAGGCCCATGTCACTCTCCATGGGCCTTGTCCTGTCTACAATTTAACAGCCCAATTTACAAGCGATATACCGTTCCCAAAAAAAAAAAAAAAAAAAACAAGCGATATACTACCGCGCATCGGCATCAATTTATGGACACCAATTACGAGACAGTCCGATGGCCGACGGCCGATAGCGTCGTCTCCTTGCCACACAAACGGAAAATGAGCCAAAGAAGTCTCAGCCATAGACACTGCCGTCGCTGCGGCTGCGCGCGCTTGTGTGGCCGGGAGAGCAGCGCTGGTGGGTAGACTGTACGGTGAGCAAGCCGGAGCCATGGCCTTTACCCCCACGTCGGCGTCGGCCACCCTGCCGCCGTCGGCCCCTCCTCCTCCGGCGGCCACCAAGGGCACGCCCCGCCGCGCGCCATGGAATGCCGCGCCGCTGGCCGCGGCGGCCGCCTCGTCGACGGCTGCATTGCTGGCCGCGACGCCGGCCGCGCGCGCCGCGGCGTTGTCCAAGGAGGACGTCGCCGGCTCGTTCACCAAGGTAACGCGCGCGGACGCCGATTCGTAAGCCCCTGTTTGAGCTCCGGATTGTATTTCTGCCGTGGCATTGCGGCTGAGTGCTCGATTGGGTTGGTGATTGGGCAGGTGGTGGACACGGTGGATGTGGTGATCGGCGTCGGCGGCAAGGTGGCCGAGCAGTCCTTCGTTGTGCTCAGGGCGCTGGGCGAGGCCGCTAAGCCGGCGCTGCCGGTGCTGCAGAGCGCCGGCGAGCAGGCCCTGAAGCTCGCCTCGCCGGTGGTCTCCGACGCCTCCAGGCAGGCCACGGAGGCGCTCCAGGGCGCCGGCGTCGACCTTGCCCGCTTCCAGTCTGCTTTTAAGGTACGGTCACTCGCAGTCTCCGGCGACTCCGTAATCAGCATCGAGGTTCACACAATGACGCCGCTCTCCTCAGTAGACGGTCGCAGATGCGGCGCAGCCGGCCATCGGCGCCGCGAAGCCGATCGCCTCCGAGACCGTCCAGACCATCGGGTCCCTGGAAGGCACGGACTACGTCGTGGCCGCCGGAGCCGCGTTCCTCGCGTACCTGCTCCTGCCGCCGGCCTGGTCCCTGCTCTCATACGGCCTACGCGGCTACAAAGGTAGCGACATTTTGTGCAACTTTGGCTTTCAACGGTATTGTTAAGAATGTTCTGCCATTGCTCACTCTGCTGCTGCTGCATTGCATCTGCATCCTGTGATTCAGGTGACCTGAGCCCAGCTCAAGCTCTGGACATGGTCACCTCTCAAGGTTACCTTATCATCGACGTGCGAAGCGAGAACGACAAGGCCAAAGCCGGCGTGCCGCAGCTCCCCTCCAACGCAAAGAACAAGATCATCGCTCTGCCGTGCGCATTCTTTCCTTTCATCCCAAATAACCCCAAAATTACATAGTAGAAGCAGCCATACGACTCGGGTTTCATCCATTGCAAATGATGAAAAAATCCCACCATTTTTACTCTGTCAGGCTTGAAGAGCTTCCGAACAAGATAAAGGGAATGGTGCGCAATGCGAAGCGAGCCGAGGCGGAGATCGCCGCGCTGAAGATCTCCTACCTCAAGAGGATCGGCAAGGGCTCCAACATCGTCGTCATGGACTCGTCTGTACACCCAAGACAACGCTCTGCATTTCTTTCTGAAGATGAACTCACACTAACCTCTCTGACATTTAACCATGTCTGTCTGGGAAATGCAGGTACGGTGACAACTCCAAGATTGTGGCCAAGACACTCAACAGCGTGGGGTTCAAGAACTGCTGGGTCATGGCCGGCGGCTTCTCCGGCCGAAAAGGGTGGGCGCAGAGCCGCCTTGGGACGGACTCCTACAACCTCTCCGTGGTCGAAGTCGTGAAGCCGTCACGGGTGATTCCGGCGGCCGCTGAACGGTTCGTGACGGTCTCGTCGACTTCGACTCCCTCCAGGACGAGTCGCAAGCTTCTCCCTGGCAGTGTGGACAGCTGAGAAAAGATTTGAACTCTGTAGAAATCCAATGTCCATTTCACTGAATTTCCAGCTTTTTGTTCTGTAACCTGTACAATGTTAGTGCTGCAAGCTGCTTATAAGCATCCTCAGAAAAAAACGCCGCAAACATCCAGGGCATATAACCATTGGTGGAAAATTAGAAACTGTTTTAGAGGACTAATGTTAATAAGGTTTAGTTACTGGAAGGAATCAAACTTGCCACAAAAAATCACTGTTTGTGGGACTGAATTTGCAATATCCAGTTGACTGAACTCATACAGTCCACTGAGGCCAACTCCAACGCACGACTCCAAACGGACGTCCGTTTTATCCGGATTTCATCCGTTTGAGGATGGCAATGGGCCCGTGTCCGTCCGGATTTGGGTTTGCGTCGGCCGGGCGCCCAACGTGCGGCCATATCTTGTCCCCGTGCATGCAAATGTGAGAAACCAAGGATTTAGCCGCGGCCACGGTTCGCACTAGTTGACGCCGGCCGGCAACACAGCCGGTGGCCTACAGTCTCATGCCGGCAACAAAACCGGCGGCCAGCATAGGAGCCAGCTTTCAAAAAGGACATGTTTCACGCCGGCAACAAAGTCAGCGGCAGACACACGAGCCAGCCTTCAAAATGGACAAGTTTTGTCGCCGGCAACAAAGCCAACGGCCGACACACCAGTTAGCCTTCAAAAAGGACCGCCATCGCGGCCGAAGTCTCACCTAGTTCAGGCTGTCGCGGGCGAACATCTCCTTCTACCGGTTCGTGAACCAAGCCTTCCTCTCCGGTGACATGTTGTTCTTGTCGACACTCATCAACGCCAGTGCCACCTCCTTGGCTTTTGTGTCATCATTGGTGGCCTCGATCTCTAGCTTCTTGAGTTGAGCGGCCTCCTCGATGTCAAGCTTCCTCTTCTTCACGGCCTCCTCCATGTCAAGCTTCTTCGTTTGAAGATCTAGGTATATCTTCATTTGCTACTCCTTCCCTTTGCTCCTCCTCTCCTCCCGCACTTCCTTTTGGCTCATCATGTTCTCCAAAGTTCCTTGCAAGGCTATAGAAGACGCATCACGCTTCTCGTCGGCCTTCGAGCTTGTCTTGCCCCTCGGCCTCTTGAGCACGTCTCCCTCATCAGCCACGGCCGCCTTCTGTCCTCCCTTCTTCTTAAAGCGTTGTATCGGTCTTTGAACTTGGGGCAATGAGCACCCAACAATGCGTGAGAGTGAATGTCTTGTCTTTGTGCCGGGCCTTGAAGGCTTCCAAAGATTGGAATGCCTAAACAATCAAACTAAAAAGCGGCCACAATTGTAACATGAAAGGACGTACAATGCATAAAACTTAAATGGCATGCCAACATGAATGGACGCATGATGAAAAAGCAAGAGGTTCATACCAAGTCATCAAGGCTTAGACCGCTCACGGGACGGGCTTTGACGCTCTCAAGCGCAGCACAATATTTGTTACACTCTTGTTGGATGAATCCCCACCTTTTTTGGGGTTTTTTGATTATTTGCCACCACTTATTTTGCACTTTGACATTTTGCCGCTAGTTACTTTGTAATTGATCATTTGCCACTCTTTAGTTTGGACTTTGATATTTTTCCCTCTGTCAGGTGGGTCCCACGTGAAATGACCAACTTATCCCTGCCGACGACATTGACCAGGAAAGGGAGAGGTGCTCGTTCGCTCTCATTCTCGCCCGCAGCAAGGCTAGGAGACGGCGGGGCGGGGGCTACCTTCCAGGAGCCCACGGTGGTCCTCGTCGGCGGTGGCCTAGGTCAGTCGTTTCTCTCCTTCTCCCCTTCCCCGGCCACCTAGGGTTAGGGATACGACTCGACTCGTTGGTCCTCGCGCCCGTGCGTGGCCATCGCCGCTGTCGCTTATGCCCGTGCGCGACTGCCCCCGCTGCTCCTGCTCGTGCACGGTCGCCGCCGCTGCTCCTCGCACCCATGCGCGACCGCCGCCGCTGCTTGCGCTCGTGCACGGCCGCTGCTGCTACTCCTCGCGCCCATGCGCGACCGCCGCCGCTGCTTGCGCTCGTGCACGGCCGCTGCTGCTGCTCCTCGCGCCCGTGCGCGGCG
>NC_057811.1:401964770-402109491 GCF_018294505.1 Triticum aestivum | reverse complement strand
GCTGCACGCGCCCCTGCGCGGCCGCTGCACGTGCCCGTGCGTGGTGGGGAGAAGCAAAGGGGCGGTGGCGGCGGGGCACCTGGGGGCGCTGGGGAGCAGCGAGAGGAGGGGGAGGAGCGGGGTGCGGCGGGGCAGCAGGGGCGGCGGCTGGCTTGTCAGCTCAAGTTCATCGTCGGTTGGGCTGAGCTCAAGGGTAAATTTGTCCATGGTTTTCTGCATATATTTTGTCTATGATTCGCAAGTATTTTTTGTGTTAAGAAGTGGCAAAAGATCAAAGTGCAAAGTAAGAAGTGGCAATAGATCAATTACAATGTAATGAGTGGCAAAATGTCAAAGTCCAAAGTAAGTGGTGGCAAATAATCAAATCCCCCCCTTTTTGGATTGAATTGATGCCGCGGGTGCTTGTGAATTGGTAGGGGGCAAACTTTCTTCGCTCATGAAAGTTCTTGTGAACTCTTGTCCAGAAGATGGCTCCTTTTTTACTCGGCACCTTTGATTGGATCTTGGCCGATTTCCTTCCAACTCTCTCAAATCAAAGTGGCCCACTAGTACGCGTCGGTGCTATACAAACAGTTTTAAACCCCTTTCCGGGATGGCATTTGGAACCGTCACCTAGTGAGTGATGGCGATAGGGGGTCCTTCCCACACGACCCAGAAACCGTCAGGGATATGCCCTCCTGGCACACACGCTCGGCAAAATGAGGTCGTGTGCGACCGATGAGCGTTCAAATACGGAAATACGTACAGTAGAGCTAAAAAATACAATTATACAGACGAAATTGTTTCCGGTCGCAAGTACATCCCACACAGTCAGTCCCTGCTAGACGTTTCCGTTCGTATGTACATCCCATACAGTCGCTCCAAGGAAAACGTTTCCGTTCACACGTACATCACACACAATTTTTCCCGTTAAATTGTTTGTGATAGCGTTGCCATTGCACACGATATTAATAATTTTATCGTTTGCGTTATTGAATGCATCACACACGGTGCGTAGAAAAACTGTGTGGCAAAGGCTGTCCATCACACACAGTTTTTATGTGGTAAACGTTTGCGCAAGGTGGCCTAACGCAAACAGTTTTCAAGAGGATGTCGTGTGTGTAGTGGAGATTGATCGCACACGTAGTGGATCCTAGAAACGTTTCTAATCTCCACGTCTATCGCAGACGTTTCGCTTTCGCAAACCGTGTGCAATATAATCCCTAATTAATGCCTAATTTAAAAATCACATGTTTTGAATTTGAAAGTAGGAAATCACTTATTTCATATCCAACCATGTTTATTACAAATATAGGTTCAACCGTGAATGCATAATTTGATGCACATGTATATATACTGAAGAACTACAGAAGTACCAAGTAAAGAATGATGAACCACAGTTGTACTAAAGACTGTAAAGAGAGAGATGAAAGACATTCTGGTTGCTGGAGAAGGTGAAGCGGAATGCCCATATTGTTCCCTCCTCCATGCGTAATGCGTGCACGACTCTAGGACAACCCCTTGTGATGGCTACCCATCCATCCTTCACTGTCTTTATTACGACTTCTCGATGCTCATTGTAGTCTGGATGTCATGTACTTTGCGAGGTAATCTTGAGTGAACTGCTTTGGGAACCACTGGGAACGAAAAAGATTTAGACATTATTGTCTAACAACTCATTATGAGCAGTAAAAATAGAAGGCTGCACAGTTTGTAGTTACCATCCTACAACTCACTGTTGTGTTGGATAGAGCATAAACAAATAATTTGCTTGCCACCATTCGTATCTTTTTGCTAATAATCCTTATTAATTAGTTTCCTCACTTGATGCTTGTTCATGAATATATCATTGCGCCATACGCAAAAAGGGTCGATGCGTGGATCCTTGCCAAGGGCATATGTACCTGCAAGCAACAAGTCAATATTAGAAGCTAACAAGTGTCCAGGCCTAGATCTATATGCACTACATTTTGGAACGACGGGGGGAGTAGAAGCCGAGGGATGAAGCTAATCTCGGCTGAAAATGGTGGCCACTCCCGTTGTTGTCATGCATAAGTAGTGGAAAGGCATGATAAGTACAACAACTTTAACATCAAACAAATATAGCAAAGGTAAACAACATCATCTCTGAATGATAGCTTGAATGTGTTGGTTTCAGCATGCTGTTAAAGCAGATATAAAATGGAAGGCAATGTTACCGACAGCAGGCTTAACGGCCATCAAATATTGCAATTCAAACTGGTATTGTTGAAAATGAATAGAATGTAGGTAATGCTTAAACATCACACTGGATAAATGTGTAAAACTGAAACAAAGGGCATGTATTAACTACACCAGGAATAACTGGAACCAAATATAGCCGTTCAAACTGGTATTGATGTAGTCGAGCGGCACAGTTTTGACTTGCACATAATGAACAACACATTGTGAATGACTGAAATAAACAAGGCATAAATGACCAGTATAACAACCAAATATAGCCATTGAAAACTGGACAGAGTCTCACTGGAACCAACCTAACAAGCAAATACAGATAAACAGGGCATATGCTTGAAAACTGGACAAATGCTCACTGCAACCAACCTAACAAGTAGATAAAGATAAACAAGGCATCTGCTTGATAACTAGACAAATGCTAAAAAAAACAACCTAACAAACAAATACAGATAAACAAGGCATCTGCTTGATAACTGGACAAATGCTAAAAAAGCAACCTAACAACCAAATACAGATAAACAAGGCATCTGCTTGATAACTGGACAAATGCGCACTGCAACCAAACTAAGAACCAAATACATATAACACAAGCCATCTGCTCGATAACTGGAAAAATGCTCACTCCAACCAACCTAACAACCAAATACAGATAAACAAGGCATCTACTCACTATAAACAACCAAGTATAGCTATTCGTGAAACTGAAGTGGACAATTCATACTTAAACATCACATAGCCTTATTGAACAATACATTTTTGCATAATTGAAATAATTAAACACGACACAGTTAAAGCACCGCACGGCAAATGCTACTACAACAAAGGGTACGGGTTGGCAAACTAGAAAAGGTAAGATTTGCTGATAGAATGTTGCCTCACATTTCATGGACGGGATCCTTCCAGTTGGAAGAGCACAGACCCATGATGCTCTCTCTGATGTCACAGATGGGCTGTTTCACCTTGGAAGAACCTTCGTGGGTGCCCTCCTCGTGGTCGTGGTCGATGAGATCTGACTTGGCAATTGAGGATCCCAAGCCGCCGCCGTAGAACGTGTCCTTCATAAATGACAAAATGGGCTCGATGGCGTATAAAGCTCGCAAATCCGTACCGCTTGGCGGAGGAGATCAGCGGCAGGGTCGTCGAAGAGATCGACGGCGGTTGAACCAGAGGGGTTGGGATGGACCACTTAACCTGTGACATGGCCTGCGTGAAGCCGTCGCTGTGGACGAGCTTGATGTCGTAGCCAGCTTTCCCGAGATACAGTAATACGCTAGTCCGCTGACATGAAGCCTTCGACATGGCAACATAGTCAACATCTTCATCGGCTTCCGCGGTGAAGTGTTGCTCCGGGATCGACAGGTCATGGCGAATGGCGGCCACCTCGCCAACGTCCGCCGAAGAGGCCATGATAAACCTCTTCCTGGCCGAACGCTCGTCGGGCTCCCCAGGATACGTGGTCGAGCTTAGGCTGCGACATTCTGGAGCAGGGGATGTGGAGAGGGACACCACAGGCCTCATCTAAAAACTCAGGGGAGTGGGGCGATGGTATGGGGATCGCTGGGTAACCTGAACTTTATTATCTAAGCTAGGAGGAACGACCAGACCGGCAGGGGTTGGCGGCAGCGCCGACGGTGACCGTGAGCTAGGGTTCGAGGGGGGAGGGGGCGGGTGGGGGACTGTGGAGGGGGGGGGGTTGGTGTTTGAGGATACGTCGCGGCTACTGAAAATTTTAGTAATGGTGGGTGGACATGGTGGTGGACGAGGGAGGGCGACGGTTCAAATGCCTCGGCTACTGCAATTCTACTACAAGGTCGGTGCTGGAGGAGTGTGGGCGACGGTTGAAGTACGACGACTACTAAAATTTGGGTAAAGGAATTGATGCGGGGCGGGAGTGCCCAAGATCGCGCATGGTCCAATAACAACATGCGTGTATGATAATAAGGAAAAGTGGCGTGGAACCGCCAACTTTTGCAACGCTCAAGGCGGGTAGTTTGTTTTTATATTTCTAGCTAGATGGTCTATCGCACACGGTTCGTCCTAATTTCCAAATAAACTTACCCGCCTTTAGCTTGCACAAGTGGTGGTTTTACAGCGCACTTGCATCGCACACGGTTAAGCCAGTTCCTCCACCCTTTGCTCGCGCTTCCACAGTCGTGGTGATTTTACAGTGCACTTGCATCGCACACGGTTGAGCCAGTACCTCCACCTTTGCTCGCGCTTGCGCAGCGTGGTGATTCACAACACACTTGTATCGCACACGGTTAAGATATTATACCCGTGTCCGTTGAGCGTCATCAGAGTCTTTGCAGCAAAAAATAACGTTAGAGAGGGTCAGAAGACAGCCACACCAGCATGTGGCCCAAATATATATGAGTGAAAATGGTGGTCTGTGATGTTCAAATTTCCAATGCACAACTTTAACCGCACGGGCCCACGGTTGGGCGCGTCGTCGAAGATCGATGAGAGGGGCCAGAAGTCAAGAACCACCTGGAAGTGGCCCTAACAAGAACTAGGAGGAATCCATTCATGGCCAACACATACCCCTCATTATCGGTCAAAGGGATGATATATATACACTCGGGGAGCCCACAGATATGCGTGTCGTCACAAAAAACCACACAAGGGAGACGTGGTCGATCAGAATACCCCGTATACACTGCATGCGGCCCGAAAATATGTATGGGTACGGTGGTGTGTGATGTGTTTAAATCCCAAATGCACAACTTTGATGGGCCACCAACTACATTACAAACCGAACACCGTACCTGACTCCAAGCCTGGTTCAATACGTACGATGTCAGTTTCCCAACTTCGAGGCGGGGGGGGGGGGTCGTCCCACGCATGCGCTCAAACTTTATTTGGTCTAGCATGAGACACATCTGTATATATCTATACATCTATACACCTATATAGTGTGCGAATAACTTTGAAAGTTGGTCGTTGGATGAAGCCAATCCGACGGTACAGAGATGGCAAATCCGAGCACTACTGGCCGTTGGATGTCATCTACATTCCACCAGATTCTGCCACATGTACAATCTAGAAGACTCCATGGTTGAACTTAAGCATAATGCACAAACCTCAAAACACAAGCACTTCTCCTTTGTTCTCTAGAATCTTCCATATCTTAATTGCCCAACCTTTTTTTAAATGAATTATCACTTTTTGTTTTTACCTTTACAATGCACAATTCCATGAATCCTAAAATAGATTTTTTTTATAAAACTAATTGATTTTGGATGAGATGAACTATAATAATTAAACGAACATCTACATCATGCATATATTACTCAAAGCTTACATGCTATAGTGTGGTATTTATTCATAATTTGGTTACCAAATCTCATGCGTGCAATGCACGTGTACCTTACTATTATCAATAGGAAACCATCATGGTCAAACCCTTCTCGTTGTTGGGTCAAAGGGATAGATTGTGGGGGGCCCCCTAATTGTCGGTAAAGGATAGTATATATATACCTCAGGGAGCGCACAGATATGTGTCACGTCTATAAGCCGCACAAGGGAGACATGCTCGAGAAGAACACCCTACCCCCTATACCCTGCATGCAACCTGAAAAAGGTTTATATAGGTCAAGTCAATCATTCTTTAATTTTTCAGAGGAAAAAATAACCCATAAAAACATAGTAGGTTTATATAATCACCATGACAGGTCCAGTCAATCATTCTTTAATTTTTTAGAGAGAAAAATAACCCATAAAAACATAGTCTACAAATTAGCAAAACAAGGATCCCAAGGTTTATATAATTGCCATGATAAGTCACTATAGAGATATAATATATATCTATAATGACCGTGTCATGGCATTTAAATGAAGCTTGAGATATGCAACTTCCCACCGGGTCACCCATCCTTGGACTACTCTAGCCCGAGCATGCTTAACTTCTGCGTTCTATTCGATTAGGCTAGCGGATGGGAAGCCGACCCTTGCTGATAAGAATTGCCTCCTTGCCATTAAGGCATTTCACGTTGGTCACCCTATGGGACCTACTCCCTCCTATCACAGACATTTGTGCTTTTAGAAACTATGTGGGATATTTTACATGGCCGGTGTGTCGCCGCTAGCCTTCAATGAGCACTGACACTGGTAGTGGGAAAGCGATGGGAGAAGAGTCGGGAAACCAATGAGAGGAGTGGCGAGAAATGGTAGTCTGTTTTGAAAACCTAGTAGAGAAGGAAGCGTGAGCTAGCACGACGCATGCGCACAGTGCTTACCCATGTATTGCATGTGCTGTCGAAAGGGCTCAGGGTTGCTATTCAATCTGGGAGCATCCAATGGTGCACACGTATGATCCATGGGATTTGGGTTCTGGCCAATCTGAACGCACGACTCAGATCGCGCGCGCAGCAGGGGGAAGAATATCATACGGAGACCAACATTCGGTGGAAACCATGAGAAAAAGATCTTTGGAAGTATCAAATTTTTTTTGAAAAAAATGCAGGATGTTAAGAGGATGATGTTTTATTGCCACACAAAATTTCAAGTTGAAACGCATTATGAGATGTGAGCTATGGAAAAGACAAAATCAGCGTTGAATAGTGCCAAATAGTAATGTCACTATTCAGGGCTGAATTTGTCTTTTTCATAGCTCACATCTCGTAATGTTTTTCAACTTGAAATTTTGTGTCGCAATAAAACATCACCTTCTTAACATCCCACATTTTTTTTCAGATTTTTATGAAACTTTAAAATATGGTTTCCACGAAGTTTTCATTGAATACTGGCTTTCGTGAGTGAATCGTGTGCTATTTGAAAACATTTCGTGAGAAGAATCTCGGTTTTTAAATCCCCGTAAATCCAAAACTAAGCCGAAAATCGTGAAACCTGGCATGGTGTCATGACATGGCAGTTATATGTCGAGGAATTTTTTCGTCCATTGTGGCGCAAGTTTTATTACAAGCCTCTTACAAACCGGAGCTTCTCTCAAAGAAGCCCCGTGGTTCCGATAGGGAAATGTGTCCTCCTAGTGGGCGAAACGTAATCATTGCCTCTTTTCGCCTTGTATTTTCTTCTACGGGGCACATGGAAGGACAGGATATCCGTGCTGAAATTTAAACTTATTCAGGGTTCATTTGGCCTTTTTATACACTAATTGAGTTTCCTAGGCATTTAATCTCCAAAGTTCAAATCTGAACTTCAAATACATGCTCCAGTTCACCAAAATGGCTAGAAAATTTATACATGTGTCCTTGGGTGCATGTTTAGGTCCCATGCCAGGAATGGGAACGAATTACAACCGTACCCGCATCCTGGCTCGTCCTCAAACATTTGGAATCTCGGTTTTTAAATCCTCGTAAATCCTAAACTCACCAGAAAGTCATCAAAGGTGGCATGGTGTCACGTCATGGCACATATATGTCGTGGTAAAAATATTTTCCAATTTGGGCCAAGCTTTATTACAAACCTCTTACAAAAACTGGAGCTTCTCTCAAAGAAACCTCGTGGTTCCGATAGGGAAACATGTTCCCCTTGTGGGCGAAACATAATCACTACCTCTTTTCGCCTTGTATTTTCTTCCATGGGCAACATGGAACGGACATGATATCCGTGCTGAAATTTAAACTTATTCAGTGTTCGTTTGGCCTTTTTATACACTAACTGAGTTTCCTAGGTATTTAATGTCCATAATTCAAATCTGAACTACAAATACATGCTCAAGTTCACCAAAATGGCTAGAAAAATTATACATGTGTCATTGGGTGCATGTTTAGGTCCCATGCCAGGAATAGGAACGAATTACAACCGTACCGGTGTCCTGGCTCGTCCTCAAACATTTCGAATCTCGGTTTTTAAGTCCCCATAAATCCAAAACTCACCAGAAAGTTATCAAAGGTAGCATGGTGTCACGTCATGGCACATATATGTCGTGGTAAAAACATTGCCAATTTGGGCCAAGCTTTATTACAAACCCCTTACAAACCGGAGCCTGTCGCAAGAACCCTCGTGGTTTCAATAGGGAAACGTGTCCCCTTGTGGGCCAAACAATAATCACTCCCTCTTCTAGCCTCGTATTTTCTTCTACACGCGACACGGAACAACAGGAGATTCGCGCTGAACTTTGAAATTATCCAGGGTTCGTTTGACATTTTTTATTCATTAATTGAGTTTTCTAGGCATTTAATGTCCATAATTCAAATCCGAACTACAAATACATGCTCCAGTGCACCAAAATGGCTAGAAAAAACGTACATGTTTCCTTGGGGTGCATGTTTAGGTCCCATGGAACGAATGGGAACGAATTCAACCGTCTCGCCGTCCTGGATTGACCATAAACATTGCGAATCTCAGTTTTTAAATCTCTGTAAGTCCAAAACTCACCAGGAAATCATGAAACTTGTCATGGTGTCACTACATGGTACATATAATTGTCCAATTTGGGCAAAGCTATATTACAAGCCTCTTACAAACCGGAGCCTGTCGCAACCCTCATGGTTCCGGTAGGGAAACATGCCCCTCTTGTGGGCGAAACGATAATCACTGCCTCTTCTCGCCTTGAACTTTGTTTTCTACAGGCAACATAGAATAACAGGAGTGTCGGGCTGAAATTTGAAACTGTTCAGGGTTCGTTTGGCCATTGTATATATATTACTAATTACTAAGTTTTCTACGCATTTAATGTAGTCCATAATTCAAATTTGAACTATAAGCACATGCTCCAGTGAAGCAAAATGGGTGGGAAATCGTACATGTGTCATTGCGTACATGTTTAGGTCTCATTTAAGGAATGGGAATCAATTACAAACTTGTCGTCGTCCTGAAACATTGAGAATCTCTGTTTTGAAGTCCCAGTAGATCAAAAACTCACCCAAAAAACATGAAACTTGGCATGGTTTCATGACATGGCACATATATGCCATGGTAAAAAAATCGTCCAGTTTGAGAAGAGGCGCACACATTAGTAGCCTGCGAAGTCCTTTTTGAAACAAAAAGCTGACACGTTAATATCGTAAACAGTTGTATTATATTAACCATGTCGAAATTTAACCATACTCGGTGGCGTGCGTGCAGCTGTTTGATTAGACGGGACGAGCGCGAGAAGTCCGCCATGCAGGCTCGACGGGACGCGTGCGAGCAGTCCGCCGCGCAGGCTCGATGGGATGCGTGCATCCTGTCCACCTCGCAGGCTCGACGGGACACGTGCGAGCAGCAAGGCTGCCCACGCTCACCGGGAAGCGAGCTCTTTGACCTCCATGCACTAGCCGACGCCCGCCTCGCTCACAAATTCTCCATTAATGGGTTAATTAAAGCACCTGGACGGAGGGTGTTTGCTTGTGATCCCATGGCAGCATTTGCTTTGTTCGTGTTTTCAACTCATATTCCGCCCTAATTTAAATTGCCACATAGGGCAACGGATAATACGACCACAAATAAAATGGCAACGGATAATAAGATGACAAATTTACAATGGCGCAGATAATAATTGTCTTACATATTCCGGATAATTTAAAATGCCACATGCGACAAAGCCCGGAAGACACGGGGGCAAGAGAAGAAGGAAATTGCAGACAATGATCTGGGTCGCTACTGTCTCTACTCGTCGATGGATCGCCAGGCGACGAAATCCTCCAGCTCCTTCTTCAATTCCTCATGACTTTGCTTTAAAGTAGCCACGGATTCCTCCACCTCCTCCTCCACCTCGGAGATTCCTCAAGCCACCCATCAGTTCCTCGACGATCGCTTTCAGCGTCATCTCCGAGGCACTGCTCTGCTCATGCAACATCTTCCGGCCGGCAGCCTCCTCCTCCTTCTCGGCGACCAACTTGAGGAGCTTCGCGTTGTCACCCATGAGTTGCTCGATGAGGCCGGTCGCCTTGTCAACCGAGGCATCGTAGATCTTGAGCAGCTTCATCAAGCCGTTGACCAGCTCCTGCTGTGTAGTGACGCCAGTGAGAATGTCGTCGTCACCGGCGAAGGACTTCAGGAACGCCGGCTCGTCGCGATGGCCGACGCCGCGAATGCGCTTGTGAGAGCCCTCGCGTGCCCGTGAGAGCTCATTCGAGGGCTCCGTGGCGCGCTGGGACATCTCTGCTGCGGATGCAGCTTCACGGCGGGACCTCTCTAGTGCTTCCGCGGCCTTGGTCTTTGCTGCCTGGTTATATGTCCACCCTAAACACCTCCTACCGGTCATGGCGGAACGACTTGACAGGAAAGACCAGTTTTGTGGGTGATGAGGAGAGGAACTGTGAAGTAATTTTCGAGTGGGTAGTTTTTATAGCCCGGTTCTAACTGTGAACACATATTAGTTTGATAGGTGTGAACAGATTTGCAATTACTTATTGCATTGTAATCTGCAATGTGATGAGAAACAAGGTCAAAATTTATTGATGGCAGAAGGTTGACCACGTGGTTGCTCGCCATTGAGTCGGCTGTTTGCCATGTATCACACACATCTTGTCAAGTTGAACCGTTTCTGTTGTGTTCGCTAATCGAAAACAGTTCGTCCGGGTGAACCGTATGCCCTATATCACACACACCTTAATCTGGCTAACCGTTTCTGTTGCACTCCCTAATAGCAAACAATTCATCGGAGCAAACTGTATGCCGTATATCGCACACACATTGATATGGCTGCCCATTTCTGTTGTTCTGCCTCATCGTAAACAGTTCAAACGGGTTAACCGTGTGCCCTGAATCGCACACGCAACTAAAATCTGAACCGTGTTTGATGGCTCCGCCATTGCAAACGTTTTGCACCTTTTTTGACGGGTTTTTTACATCCCCGTTTGTGATTAATGCATAGCACACAGTTTCGTCAAAGGGTCTCTGATCGTAGTGTCGCGTTAGCAGCATCCTGCAGTAGTGTCCTCAGCTTGGCTATATGATCCCGTGCGAATGCTTTTCCTCCTCTTTTGTGCTTCGGCCTTTTGGTGAGCTTGTCGATAAACAACAATGGCTCCGCAGAAATGTCGGCCTCTTCTTCTTCATCTGCACAATACAAGTCATCATCTTCGTGCCACGAGTTACCATGGTCGTCCTCATCACCATCATCATGGCCGGTGAATAGAGTGTCATGATAGGTACCACAGCCTCCCTGGCTTTGGGTGGCATCGGGATCAAAAGCTAGCTCTTGGCCGTCGACGTGGAACGCCTCACCACAGCCCTCGAAGATGACGTTCTACATGAACGAGGCATAGTAAGGGTCGTCGACCGTCGGCGTCTACGTCGGTGGTGGCATTTCGTCGAATAGCTTGTGGGCGTCGGCCATGTGAGCCGAAGCGAACGACCGGGGCTATTTCCTTTGCGCGTCGTCTTCACAATGGCCAGCGCCACTGTACCCCGGCATGATGTTGAGGTCGATGACGCCTGCGGGTGTGGTCGGATCGATCACGACGCAGTCCGGCGATGTAGAGAATCGCGTCTGACCATGGCCGTGTGCAGGCGGAGCACAAACATCTGGTGTCTCGTGTGTGACGGACGAGCTTGGGGAACGATGCTGGTAGCAGCCGAGAGATTGGCTGGCGTGGGGCAGCCCATACCCAACATGAGGAGGGCGTGCGCCTTGGAGATGATGGACTCCTTGTCGTCGAGGTCGGCCTGGTGCTGCAATGCACGCCGCAGGGAACACTCGGCAACGCACTCGGCGGCGGCCTTCTTCTCCGCCGTGATAGTTCGCCGGTTCCTCCTCTTGGACGATTCGGCATCGAGCTTGGCGGCCTCCGTCGGCGTGAGCTCCGACCGAGGCTTCTTCACAGGCTTCTTTTTCTTCACCACGGGTCAGGCGACCGGTGGTGGGTCACCGGAATTTGCCTTGTCGGCTATGGTGGATGGAGGGAGGGGGAAGGATGGGGCGCGGGAGAGTGGAGGGCGGGGCACAGGAGAATTTTGGAGGAAAGGGAGGGAAAGTGGCCACCTGTGCCACCGTCAGGCGGGCCATGGGAGGACAAGGGCGCGTGTCCTGCTCATCCGCGCGTGATGACCCACAAGTATAGGGGATGAATCGTAGTCCTTTCGATAAGTAAGAGTGTCGAACCCAACGAGGAGCAGAAGGAAATGACAAGTGGTTTTCAACAACGTATTTTCTGCAAGAACTGAAATAGTGGGTAACAGGTAGTTTGATAGCAAGATAATTTGTAACGGACAGGTAACGGTAATGGTAAATAAAGTGCAGCAAGGTATCCCAATCCTTTTCTGGCAAAGGACAGGCCAAAACAGTCTCTTATAATAAGCAAAGTGTTCTTGAGGGCACATGGGAATTTCATCTAGTCACTTTCATCATGTTGGTTTGATTCGCGTTCGCTACTTTGATAATTTGATATGTAGGTGGGCCGGTGCTTGGGTGATGTTCTTACTTGAACAAACCTCTCACTTATGATTAACCCCCTCACAAGCATCCGCAACTACGAGAAAGGTATTAAGATAAAATCTAACCATAGCATTAAACATTTGGATCCAAATCGGTCCCTTACGAAGTAGCGGATAAACTAGGGTTCAAGTTTCTGTCACTCTAGCAACCCGTCATCGAATAACTACTCCACCATGCATTCCCTTAGGCCCAAAGATGGTGAAGTGCCATGTAGTCGATGTTCACATGACACCACTAATGGAATCACAACATACATATCATCAAAATATCAAACACATATCAAGTTCACATGATTAGTTGCAACATGACTTCTCCCGTGACCTCAAGAACAAAAGTAACTACTCACAAATAATATTCACGCTCAAGACCAGAGGAGTATTAAATAACATAATGGATCTGAACATAAATCTTCCACCAAATAAACCATATAGTAATAAACTATAAGATGTAATCAACACTACTAGTCACCCACAGGTACCAATCCGAGGTTCCGATACAAAGATTGAACACAAGAGATGAATTAGAGTTTGAGAGGAGTGTTGTTGAAGATGTTGTAGAGATTGGCCTTCCAAAGATGAGAGGGTTGTTGGTGATGATGATGGCCTCGATTTCCCCCCGGGAGGGAAGTTCCCCCGACGGAATCGCTCTGTCGGAGGCCAAAAGTGCTCCTGCCCAAGTTCCGCCTCGAGATGGCGGCGCTCCGTCCCGAAAGTCCTCCTCTTATTTTTTTTCTAGGTCAAAATGACTTATATACCAGAAGATGGGCACCAGAAGTGAGCTGGGCTGGCCACAACCCACCAGGGCGCGCCTGGGGGGCCTGGCACGCCCTGGTGTCTTGTGGTCACCATGTGGCCCCCTCCGGTAGTTATTTGCTCCAGTATTTTTCATATGTTCCAAAATAATTCTCCGTAAATTTTTGGCTTATTTGGAGATGTGCAGAATAGGTGTCCTGACGTAATTTTATCAGGTCCAGAATTGTAGCTGCCAGTATTCTCCCTCTTTTGTGTAGACCTTGCATATTATGAGAGAAAAGGCATTAGAATTACTCCATAAAGCATTATTATGCATAAACGCATTATAAATAACAGTAGGAAAACATGATGCAAAATGGACGTATCAACTCCCCCAAGCTTAGACCTCGCTTGTCCTCAAGCGAAAAACTGATATCGAAAAACATGCCCACATGCTTAGAGAGAGAGAGAGAGAGAGAGGGAGAGAGGTGTCGACAAAAACAAAATACGAACATAGTAGCATCATGCTTATTATTATAACAACAACAAACTTTATTATAAAACTTTATCACATAACTTTATCATATAACTTCTCATGAACAAGTAACAATTCATCACAACATCGAAGTAAAAGCATACACTCTATTGAAAACCAACAAACTATGTTCTCAATCAACTTTTCACCTGCAATTCATCATATTTTCAGGAAGGGTCTCATATCGGAGCCTTTTGGTAAGTCCACATACTCAACCATCATTTAGTCTTCTATGATTGATAACACTCACCGCATACACAAGAGAAAAAAGTTTCAACCGGACACACAGAAAGATAGGGGTTTATATTTTTGCCTCCCAACTTATTCACCTCATGGGTGATGTCAACAATAATAACTCATGCTCACTCGTATCCAACTGGGTATATGTGCCTAGATCTTTCCCCACCACATGATGCTTGCAAAAAGAGAAAATAAAAATGAATAGGGAAGAATGCTTTGACTCTTGCATGAAAAATAAATACATAAATTAAAAGATAGGCCCTTCGCAGAGGGAATCAGAGGTTGTCATGCACTTTTTGGTTTGTATGCTCAATCTCTTAGTGCAAAAGAACGTCACATTATATTGCCCCTTATGATAGCAACCTTTGTTATGCAGTCCGTTGCTTTTATTACTTTGCCATCACAAGTTCGTACAACGCTCAATTTCCTCTCACACTAAATGATCAAACACATTTAGTAGCAATTTTTAATGACTTTTTGCACCGATGACAACTTACTTGAAGGATCTTACTCAATCCATAGGTAGGTATGGTGTACTCTCAAAACATGAGTTTGGGTTTAAGGTTTTTGGATGCACAAGTAGTATCTCTACTTAGTGCGGATTTTTGCCTAGCAAAGATACTGAGCAAGCACCACATGTTGAAGGATCTATGACAAAATAACTTCTATGTGAATATGAACAAACATAAATCATTACGTTGTCTTCCTTGTCCAACGTCAACAATTTTGGCATATAATATCTGATGGGGGCTCACAATCATAAAAGATGTCCAAGATAGTGTATTTGCATGTGAATCTTCTCTTCCCTTATTAATTCTATCATGAATTGCATCATTGACCAATGCTATGTTTGTCAACTCTCAACAAATTTTACCACTTGTACTTTTCCTTATGTGATGTCATTACTTAACATAAGATTAGCATACGGTCCTTTTCATTATTTTCTTTTATTTTGATTGAAACATAAAAAGTAAAGAAGCAAAACTCAAACTAAACTTTATTATATAATTCTCACTCGATTTCATAGATAGATAGATCACAAAACTAAGACTCAAGAATAGGCCATGCTAAACTTTTATTCAACTAATTCATGAGATAACTAAAGATCGAACTAAGAAATATAAAGGCAATAAAAGTGATGGTGATACGATACCAGGGCACCTCCGCAAAGCTTGGCACAAGCCAAGGGGAGTGCCCATACCATGTACTCAAGTCTCCTTTGGTGGTGAAGAAGAAGGTGGTGGTGATTGTCGGTGTCAAAACCGGCGGATCTCGGGTAGGGGGTCCCGAACTGTGCGTCTAAGGCGGATGGTAACAGGAGGCGGGGGACACAATGTTTACCCAGGTTCGGGCCCTCTCGATGGAGGTAATACCCTACTTCCTGCTTGATTGATCTTGATGATATGAGTATTACAAGAGTTAATCTACCACGAGATCGTAGAGGCTAAACCCTAGAAGCTAGCCTATGATTATGATTGTTGTCGTCCTACGGACTAAACCCGCCAGTTTATATAGACATCGGAGGGGGCTAGGGTTACACAGAGTCGGTTACAAGGGAGGAGATCTACATATCTGAATTGCCAAGCTTGCCTTCCACGCAAAGGAGAGTCCCATCCGGACACGGGACGAAGTCTTCAATCTTGTATCTTCATAGTCCAACAGTCCGGCCAAAGTATATAGTCCGGCAGTCCGAGGACCCCCTAATCCAGGACTCCCTCAGTAGCCCCTGAACCAGGCTTGAATGACGATGAGTCCGGCGCGCAGATTATCTTCGGCATTGCAAGGCGGGTTCTTCCTCCGAATACTCCATAGAAGATTTTGAACACAAGGATCGTGTCCGGCTCTGCAAAACAAATTCCACATACCACCGTAGAGAGTATAATATTTCCACAAATCTAATCTGCTGACAACGTGACATCACGCCGTGGTCCGGTCATTATTTGAACCGTTTTCTCAACCAGCTACTGCACATACTGCGAGGCGGTTTTCTTGGCACGTCTCGTCGAAGCAGAGATCGTGTCCCCTTATCACGGGATTCTCATCAATACGGGTGTGGGTAACCCAACCGCGCCATTAATCATGGCGCTTGGGGAATAAGCGAGTTTACCAGGCAGGTGAGGAGGCACACAGTTTCCTCCGTGCTTATAAAGGGACAATGACTTCTCTTTTTCACCCAGGCCTTCTTCTTCCCTGCCCATCCATTCTCGCGCACTCGAGCTCCAGCGCCCAACTTCGCATTTTCTCCACAAAACCACTCCAAACATGTCCAGAGCGGGAGGCAAGTGGATGGTCTCCTCTGTTACGGAGGAGGACATTACGAAGCTCCGGGAAGCCGGATACCTAGCCGCAGATATCTCGCACCGGCTCCCAGACGCGGGGCAGATCGTCCCTACTCCAGAACCTCACGAGAGGGTCGTATTCCTTACCCACTTCGTCCGCGGACTGGGATTTCCCCTCCACCCATTCGTCCGCGGGCTCATGTTTTACTATGGGCTAGATTCCCATGATCTGGCCCCCAATTTCATCCTCAACATCTCGCCGTTTATTGTCGTGTGCGAGGCCTTCCTTCGCATCAAGCCCCACTTCGGCCTATGGCTGAAGACCTTCAATGCGAAACCAAAGGTGGTGGTTGGACAGCAGGCGGAGTGCGGAGGCGCCATGGTGGGCAGAATGCCCAACGTCACCTGGCTCGAAGGCTCCTATGTGTAGACCGTGAAGGGGTGGCAATCGGGGTGGTTCTACATCACCGAGCCGCGTGACACATACTGGGTGGCAGCCCCCGAATTTCGATCCGGCATCCCCATGCGGCTCACCTTCTTGAAAGAGAAGGGCCTGTCCTAGGGTTCGTCGGTGGAGCTGACCGGACTACAAAAATGTGTCACGAATATGATAAGCAAGAAAATCAAGCTTGTCAACGTGGTCCAGGTCATGCTCTTCCGCCGAATCCTCCCGTGTCAAAGACGGGCATTCAATATGTGGGAGTTTGACCCGGCCGAGCACCAGATGCTGCGAGAGCTTTTTGACACGACGCACAAGGACGTCTGGAAGGTGCTGTTCAAGGGCGCCGAGGTACCTCCTCCCCTTACCGAGGATCGCGGACTCAACGCAAAGCGCCCTGCTAATCCGGTAAGTCTTTTATATCTCATAAGATGTTTCTTTCCCCCGTATAATCATGCGTGGGATCTAAGCCTCCACGCCATTTAACAGGACTGGGTAGCGACAGCGGAGCAGATCGATTGTCCAGCCCCCCCCCCCCGCCTGAAGATCCAGCAGATGCTCTCCTAACGGAGATGCTGGTTCCAGTGCCTTATGAGGCGCCGGAGAAGAAGGCCAAGAAGAAGGCTATGGGGACCAGGAAAGGTCTCCGGCGCAAGGTTATATCGGACTCATCGTCCAAAAACACCAAGGCGCACTCCTCCCACGAAGACGAGGAGGAGGAAGAGGAAAGTTCTCCCCCTCCCAGCCGGGGGGGGGGGGGACAGGAAAAGGAAGGCCGCCCCATCAGGGGAGGCCGAAGGATCCAAGAAGGGAAGGACCCTCCTTCCGGACTGCTCCACGATGGCCGCTTTCAGCGATGAGGAGTGGTTACCCAGGGACAAGCCCCTGGCGAAGTCGTGAGTATCCGGATTCCATAATAGTTCTTGGTATATTTTATTTTATTGCTTCTTATCACGCCGAACATGATTATGCAGTCCATCCCGAGCCCATATCGATGTATCTTCTTCGGATGATTCTTTGGGCCTGTCGGATATGAACAACGATTCACTCCCGACCGCCTCCTCCCCCCGCCCTACGGACGACGCCGAGGTGTTGTCTCAAAGGGCACTGAGCCAAGGGGAGACAGTTTTGGAGGCGCCCCAAGGCGACATTCCAGGCGCTGGGCGCACGAGGGGCAAGAGTCCCCTGGGCCCTAACGCCGGGGGCAGCAAGTCTAGCCCCCAGCCGAATACTGCGCCGGAACCTCCAGTGGTTCCGGATTCTGTCAGGCAACCCCTCGCTAAGGGGGGCTGGCTGTCTGTGCCGATGGCCTCTATCCATCCAGAGGCATCGGACAACTTGCTGGAAGCGCTTTGCGGCGCTTCCATTGACGAAGAGCACCGCACTGTTATGAGTGCGGTGGTCAAGAAGGTTCAGTCCGCCAAGAGCGGACAAGCGTGTGCCAGCCTCCTAACAGGCTTTGAGGTAAGTAATCAAATTATAAGAAAATGTTACGGCATAGACAGTAGCCCCTGATGCTCTGTTTGGTGTTCGCGAAGAAAGGCCGAATAGAGGATCAAATAATAATCACAGGAGTCTAATCAGAATGTGTCTATGTGAATAAGCAGGCTTCACTGCTGGCCGCTGCCGCTCGTACTGCGGAGGTCGCCGCACTGAAGCGGGACCTTGAGCGGTCCAAGGAAGAGCTCGGCCTTACCAAGAGGCAGCTCGAAGAGAACAAAGGTAAGTGATACCCCGTCTATATATTGATAAAGAAAAATGTGGTTGTTGAATAATAGGATCGTCATGAATTTTGCTAGGGGCCACGACCAAAGTGGCGCCCCTGAAGAAGGCGCTGTCCGAGGCTGAAGACAAAGCGGCCAAGGAGCGCATCGAGCGAGAGAAGCAAGAGGCCCGAGTCGGCGAGGTGTAGCAAGAGCTCCAGGCTTTCGTCAAGAAATACGAGTCCTTGGAGCGTGACTCTAAGACGCAAGGGTCCGAGCTTGCGAAGGCCCTAAAAAACGCACAACATGCCAAGGCCGAAGCCCAAAAGGCCCTCCAGGAGATTCAGGCGGTTAAGAAGATAGCAGCGGGTAAGGCGTTCATTATGCAAAGCAAGCATGTGAAGGAAACTTTCCTTTTACTTACCCGAGTTCGGAGCTCTCCAGGAGCATTCGCAGATCTACCCCGCAGTGTGTCGGATGCCGTGGAGTTCTACCGGGCCGAGGAGGGGAGCTCGACGGAGAAGTTGTTCTGGTCTCAGTATACTGGGACCGAACATCCAATGCCCTTGAGCGACCAGTTGAAGCAACTGGTCGAGCTTCACAAGGCGGCCGAACAGGCCATAAAGGGTCTTATAGTCCGGATGTGGCCTGGCGAGCCCCTGCCTGGTAGCTACTTCGGTCTGGTAAGGCGGCTTGTGAATGCCTGCCCACGGTTTGAAGTCATAAAGCGGTCCGTCTGCATTGAGGGTGCACGCAGGGCCTTTGCCCGGGCGAAAGTGCACTGGGCGAAGTTGGACGCCGAAAAGCTGGTGAAGGAAGGGCCGCCGGAGGGCAAGGAGCATCGCCACCCCGAAAAGTATTATGACAGTGTCTTGAAGGGTGCTCGCCTTGTGGCGGAGGAATGTGCTAAGGATGTAATATTTGAATGAATGTACTCATGTGATCCTGTAATATGAAACGAGTTCATCTGCGCTATGCAACGCTTGTTAATTTAAAATATTACCTTCTGTGCGGCCGTTTATAAAATCTGAGAGTTGGCCAGTCGTCGGCTTCTGCCCCCATGTAACTAGTACTGAGGTGTTCGGGATAAACCTGATCACTCTTTATCCCAATTTTGGGTCCTTCGAAGGAGGTGTTCAGCACAACGAACCAGGCAATCGGACTATAAAGCTTTATCACTCTCACTTAGCCATAGAAGTCTACAATTTCAAATTTTGGCGAAGCCCCTAGTATTCGGAAGGCCGAATTTGGGGCGCTATATACGCCTAAATCGGAAAAGGCCGACTCCTCGCCCGAAGCGGAAGAAGTCTTTAAGGACTTGAGACCTCTCGAACAGCGACCAACTCTCATCGCATCATGACAGTCAGTTTTCGGCTTTCTCTACTGAGGTGCTCGTCCGGAAGAACCAGGACACAATCGCAGCGGTTCTGCCAGTGCTACCTTAGCCGATATAGCGGAATGTAAGGTACCAAAACATGGGAGCCGGGCAAACCCAACTATTGACCCAAGACATGATTCGGAGCTGATGCATATAATGCTATAAGTTCGGGGTGCCGCACTGTCGAAAGTTCGGACTTTTCACGCCGTGTTATGGGGTACACTGAAGCCCCTGGCGCACTGGTCGTACCAGAATGTACGGGTGCAATTTGTCGTAAATAAGTAGACAAGGGAAAAAAGGAAATGCAATAATAGGCTAACGTTATGCATTGTTATTTAAATAATACGTCAAAGCGTACGGATACAAGTAGTGCAATAAGCAAAAAATAGGACTATTTGACATGTCCTATCCAGGGGCAAGCTGCGTATGGGTATGTAACACAGGTATATCGATCGTTATCAGAGACCACCTGGGGATTCCCTTGTACGTCAGAGCGTCTTGCTTCCTTGGTATTTCCTTCCCGGAATGGGTCCAATGATCGGGCTGTCGGAAAGAGCTTCTAGAGAGTGGGGTCCTGAAAGAGAGAAAATGATAAAGATGTACGGGCCCTGAGGCGGTTGAGCCGCATTGTGGGCCGTGCCTCCGCCTGTCCCATGGTATCTTAAGTGCGTAATTATGTATGCGCGGCACAAATTTCGCCGCTTGACTGGGACTAGGACGGAGGCCGAATTGCTAGGCGAGCTCTGAAGTGCCTGGCGATCCTGTTGCAGGGTACTCCGGATTCGCTTGAAGGTGTCTAGTGGCTTCTTCGCCGAATTAGCGGTTGTCCTCAGAAGGCTACTTTGTACTTCCGCTGCGAGGGCTGCAGTGTGCTCCTCTGTGCAGAGTGAGCGTTCTGTGTTTGCATTAACTGTTATAACCCCGCGGGGTCCTGGCATTTTGAGCTTGAGATATGCATAATGCGGTACCGCATTGAATCTAGCAAACGCAGTTTGTCCGAGTAGTGCGTGATAGCCACTATGGAAGGGGACAATATCGAAGATTAATTCCTCGCTTCAGAAGTTGTCGGGAGATCCGAAGACCACTTCTAGTGTGATTGAGCCCGTGCAACAGGCCTCTACACCTGGTATGACACCTTTGAAGGTGGTTTTTGTGGGTTTGATCCTTGAGGGGTCTATACCCATTTTGCGCATTGTATCCTGATAGAGCAGGTTCAGGCTGCTGCCATCGTCCATAAGGACTCGAGTGAGGTGAAATCCGTCAATGATGGGATCAAGGACCAATGCGGCAGAACCGCCATGACAGATACTAGTGGGATGGTCCCTGCGATCAAAAGTGATTGGACAAGAGGACCATGGGTTGAACTTTGGGGCAACTGGCTCCATCGCATAGACTTCCCTTAGTGCACGCTTCCGTTCTCGCTTGGGAATATGGGTTGCGTATATCATGTTCACCATTTTCACTTGTGGAGGAAACTTCTTCTGTCCTCCTGTGTTCGGCGGCCGGGGCTCCTCCTTGTCGTCGCTATGCAGCCCCTTTTCCTTGTTTTCGGCATTCAACTTGCCGGCCTGCTTGAACACCCAACATTCTCTGTTGGTGTGATAGGCTGGCTTATTGGGGGTGCCGTGAATTTGACACGAGCGATCGAGTATGCGGTCCAAACTAAACGGGCCCGGATTGCTTCTTTTGAACGGCTTTTTCCGCCGACCGGATTTAGAGCCACTGAATCCGGCATTGACTACCGTGTCTGCGGCGTTGTCGCCGTTGTTGCGGCGCTTGTGTCTATTGCGACGTGGTCTGCCGTTGCTATCTTTGGCATCTGAATCGCCAGGATTTCTTGATGTGTTGTTGCTGCGAGCCAGCCAGCTGTCCTCGCCCGTGCAAAAGCGGGTCATGAGTGTCGTGAGGGCTGCCATAGACTTCGGCTTCTCTTGGCCGAGGTGCCGGGCAAGCCACTCGTCACGGATGTTATGCTTGAATGCCGCTAAGGCATCAGCATCCGGACAGTCGACAATTTGGTTCTTTTTAGTTAGGACCGGGTCCAGAATTTCCTGGCCGATTCCCCTGGCTACTGGGTTATGTGACTCAAGTCATCAGCATCCCGTGGTCGCACATAAGTGCCCTGGAAGTTGTCAAGGAATGCTTCTTCCAGATTCTCCCAACTGCCAATGGAGTTTGCTGGCAAGCTATTCAGCCAATGCCGAGCTGGTCCTTTGAGTTTTAGTGGGAGGTACTTGATGGCATGTAGATCGTCACCGCGGGCCATGTGGATGTGGAGGAGGAAATCTTCAATCCATACCGCGGGGTCTGTTGTACCGTCATATGATTCAATGTTCACGGGTTTAAATCCTCTGGGAATTTTTGATCCATTACTTCATCAGTGAAGCATAGGGGGAGTGCGGCACCTCTGTGCCGGGCTATGTCACGACGCAGTTCATACGAGTCTTGTCTGCTGTATTTCGCTCGGCCGGATTTGCTTTTAGTATATCCGGCGTGACGATCATCGTCACGCGTTAGGGCGCGCCCCCGTGATCCGTAGATCGATCTTGTATGTCCTGCTTTGTTTTCCAATACGTGTCGCAGGTCCTGCGTGTTGCCCCGGGCCTTGGTGTTTTTGTTTGACTGGCGACGGGGTGCGTGCTGGACTTCGGGTTGATATGCCGTTCTGTCTCGGCCACGGGGTGGCCGATCAGCCGCATCATACGCTGGTAGTGTGGGGTTTAATGCTTCCTCCTCGAGTTGGGGTAGCAACCTGCGCTTTGGGTAACTCTTGGTTGGGCGCTCGAGTTCGTATTCCTCGGCCGCCAGGAGCTCAGTCCATCTATCCGCTAGCAGATCTTGATCAGCTCGAAGCTGTTGTTGCTTTTTCTTCAGGCTTTTTGCTGTGGCTGTAAGCCGGCGCTTGAAGCGATCCTGATCGACGGGGTTCTCAGGCACGATAAATTCTTCATCGCCGAGGCTCACCTCGTCTTCGGAGAGAGGCATGTAATTGTCATCCTCTGATTCTCCGTCTGCTGCCTGTTCCTGAGGGCTAGCTTGCCCATCCTCCCGCTCGAGGCCTGGCTGGAGGGGATTGTCTTCGTCTTCAGCATATCCAGAGCATTATTGTCTCTTGTACCGGTATCGCTGCTTTTGCTATGGCGGGGCTTAGAGTGGCGCCGATGACGCCGGTGCTTAGATTGCTTCTCAGGGGGATTATCCTCCGTTGCCTTATTGCCAACGCTTTCCTTGGGGGTGTCCACCATGTATATATCATATGATGAGGTGGCAGTCCACCGCCCTGTGGGCGGTGCTTCCTGTTCGTCTCCTGCATCATCGTCCATACCGTCGATGTCTTCGGAGCCGAAATCGAGCATGTCGGTTAAGTCGTCGACAGTGGCTACCAAGTGGGTAGTGGGTGGGGAACTAATTTCTTCGTCGTCCGCTTCCCACTCAAGCCGGACATAGTTCGGCCAAGGGTCTCCAGGCAAGGAGAGAGACCTTAATGAATTTAGCATGTCGCCCAGTGGCGAGTGCTGAAAGATATCCGCGGAGGAAAACTCCATGATCGGTGCCCAATCGGATTCGATAGGCACGAACGCAAGCAGTTCGGAGCCCGTGGCCGGGGACGAATCCAAGTGTCCGGCAACATGGGTCTCATAGGGGTGAAGTCAGTATTCGGCTCTATCGCCGCTGAGTGTGCGGCCTCCGTGGCGGGGTCCATCCACCCGTCGTCGGACGGCGCAATCTGCTCCGGATTGAGAGCCGGAGTAGCTACAGGTGGGATCTCCCGAACATCGTCCGATGACAGAGCTAAGTCGTGCTCATCGTGACTGTGCGGCGCACCTGACATGGGTTCCAATCCGTCGAAGATCAAGTCTCTGCGGATGTCTGGAGTATAGTTCAAGCTTCCGAACCTGACCTGATGGCCAGGGGCGTAGCTCTCGATCTGCTCCATATGGCCAAGCGAGTTGGCCCGCAGTACGAAGCCGCCGAATACGAAGAGCTGTCCGGGGAGGAAAACCTCGCCCTGGGTCGCATCGTTGCCGATGATTGAAGGAGCCATCAAGCCTTTATCGTGACGGCACAGTGGAACTCTCAATGAAAGCACCAATGTCGGTGTCAAAACCGGCGGATCTCGGGTAGGGGGTCCCGAACTGTGCGTCTAAGGCGGATGGTAACAGGAGGCGGGGGGCACAATGTTTACCCAGGTTCGGGCCCTCTCGATGGAGGTAATACCCTACTTCCTACTTGATTGATCTTGATGATATGAGTATTACAAGAGTTGATCTACCACGAGATCGTAGAGGCTAAACCCTAGAAGCTAGCCTATGATTATGATTGTTATCGTCCTACGGACTAAACCCTCCGGTTTATATAGACACTGGAGGGGGCTAGGGTTACACAGAGTCGGTTACAAGGGAGGAGATCTACATATCCGAATTGCCAAGCTTGCCTTCCACGCAAAGGAGAGTCCCATCCGGACACGGGACGAAGTCTTCAATCTTGTATCTTCATAGTCCAACAGTCCGGCCAAAGTATATAGTCCGGCAGTCCGAGGACCCCCTAATCCAGGACTCCCTCAGTGATGAGGTAGTAGTGTCCTTTGTCCTCAGCTAACGCTTGAGGATGGACTTTTCCTCCCTCAAGTCATCGATCTCCTGCTCAAGCCTTAATATCTTCTTGCATAATTCCTGCTTGTTTTCCTGCAGAAGACGAAAAGGGATAAACTGGATCTTAGGTTTCGTTGCTTTATTAGGGAGACTTCACTTCTTGAATTCCACGTGCATGTCCCCAAGTTGAGGTAATGGGATTTCATCTTCATCCGAGCTTGTCTCTTCTTTTCCCTTCAAATCATAATCTTATTCTTCCTCCATGGCCCAACCATAATGTTCCACATCCCCATAAACTTTTGGGTTTGCGATATAGTTTATGACATAGCTCTCTCCATCTGAATCTTGAGACGACATATTTTCTGATCTGTCAGGAAAACAGCATGAAACAAGAACAGGTGATTTCTTCGCGATATGGTGGTTAATACGTTCGGGGAGTATATAAAGATTTTTTTATCTTGGGAAACAAGCAAACGGAAGGAAAATGGAGTCAGGAAGGTTCCCGAGGGGAGCAGAACCCACCTGGGCGCTCTAGGAAGGGTAGGCGCACCCTGTTGTATTGTGCCCACCTTGGTTACCTTCCTGGTTGTTTCTTATTTTCCTAATTTTTCTAATATTCCAATACTGACATAAAATATTTTTGCGGATTTTTCGAAGTCCGTTTACTTACCGTATCACGCACCTCCTCTTTTTCAGGGTTCTGGAGTGTTCTGGAAGGTTTCTTTTATGAGTTCCTCCGGTGTCATGGTTTGGATAATATTGCTTTCAACATTAGTAGGCATACCTGAGTAGTGCTTAATTCTTTGCCCATTAACCACCTTTGGATTAGTGCCCTCGGCATTATTGATCTTAATAGCTCTAGACTGATAAACTTCTTCGATGATATATGCTCCTTCCCATTTGGAAACAAGTTTTCCTGCAAAAAATCTAAAACGAGAGTTGTACAAAAGAACATGTTCACCAACTTTGAATTCCTGCTTTTGGATTGTTTTGTCATGCCACCTTTTAACTTTTTCTTTGAATAGTTTGGCATTTTCATAAGCTTGGGTTATCCATTCATCTAGTGAGCTAATATCAAATAGCCTCATTTTCACCGGCAAGTTCGAAATCATAATTGAGTTCTTTAATTTCCCAACAAGCTTTATGTTCTAACTCAAGAGGCAAACAACAAGCTTTTCCATAAACCATTTTATATGGAGACATGCCCATGGGATTCTTATAAGCTGTTCTGTAGGCCCAAAGTGCATCATCTAATTTCTTAGACCAATTCTTTCGGGACCTATTGACCGTTTTTTGTAATATTAATTTTATTTCTCTATTGCTAAGTTCAACTTGACCACTAGATTGAGGATGATAGGTGATACGTCTCCAACATATCTATATTTTTGATTGTTCCATGCTATTATATTATCTGTTTTGGATTTTATATGCATTAATATGCTATTTTATATTATTTTTGGGACTAACTTATTAACCCAGAGCCCAGTGCCATTATCAGTTTTTCCTTGTTTTCGAGTTTTGCAGAAAAGGAATATCAAACGGAGTCCAAACGGAATAAAACTTTACGATGGTTTTTCTTGGACCAGAAGACACACATAGAACTTGGAGAGGAAGGCAAAAGAGTGTCTAGGGCTCCACAAGCCCTCAGGGCGCGCCCTAGGGGGGCGCCCTGGCTTGTGGGCCCCTCGGCACTCCTCCAACCCTAATTCTTGTCCTATAAGTTCACAAATATTCCCAAACCAACAGAAGCGTCCACCAAAATACTTTTCCGCCGTCGCAAGCCTCTTTTTCTGCGAGATCCCCCATCTCGGGGCCTTTGCCGGCATCCTGCCGGAGGGGGATTCGATCACGGAGGGCATCTACATCAACTCTATTGTCCTTCCGATGAAGCGAGAGTAGTTTACCACAGACCTACGGGTCCATAGCTAGTAGCTAGATGGCTTCTTCTCTCTCTTTGATCTTCAATACAATGTTCTACTTGATGTTCTTGGAGATCTATCCGATGTAATCTTCTTTTGTTTGTCGAGATCCGACGATTTGTGGATTTATGATCAGATTATATGTGAATATTATTTGAATCTTCTCTAAATTCTTATATGCATCATTTGATATCTTTGTATTTCTCTTCGAATTATCGGGTTGGTATGGCCAACTAGATTGGTATTTCTTGCAATGAGAGAGGTGCTTAGTTTTGGGTTCAATCTTGCGGTGTCCTCACCCAGTGACAAAGTAGGGGTAGCGAGGCACGTATTTGTATTGTTGCCATCAAGGGTAAAATGATGGGATTTTCATCATATTGCTTGAGTTTATCCCTCTACATCATGTCATCTTACTTAAGGCGTTACTCCATTCTTATGAACTTAATACTCTAGATGCATGCTGGATAGCAGTCGATGTGTGGAGTAATAGTAGTAGATGCAGAATCGTTTTGGTCTACTTGACATGGACGTGATGCCTATATTCATAATCATTGCCTTGGATATCGTGATAACTTTGCGCTTTTCTATCAATTGCTCGACAGTAATTTGTTCACCCACCGTATTATTTTCCTTCAAGAGAGAAGCCTCTAGTGAAACCTATGGCCCCAGGGTCTATTTTCCGTCATATATTTTCAGATCTATAAACCAAAAATACCAAAAATACCTTGCTGCTATTTATTTACTTTTATTTTGTTTTACGTTTTAGTAATATTTTATATCTATCTCTATCAGATATCACCTTTGCAAGTGACCGTGAAGGGATTGACATCCCCTTTATCGCGCTGGGTGCAAGTGTTTGACTGTTTGTACAGGTGCATAGATTGGAGACTTGCGTGTATCTCTTACTGGATTGATACCTTGGTTCTTAACTGAGGGAAATACTTATCTCTACTTTGCTGCATCACCCTTTCCTCTTCAAGGGAAAAACCAACGCAAGCTCAGAAGTAGCAATAGGGTGATGCAATCCTATGGTTAACATCATATTTAGCAAGCATTTTACGAAAAGCACCATGAATAAAGTGTGCACCACCATCAATCATTAAATATCTAGGGACTCCAAACCTTGGGAAAATAACTTCTTTAAGCATTTTAATGGAAGTGTTATGATCAACATTACTAGTTGGAAAGGTCCCATATAAGCAAAACCCCAAACATCAAATGGGTCAACAACAAGTGAATAACTCATAGGCATTTCCTGACGCTTAGCAATATTACCTGTCCTTTGACATTCATCACACGATAAAACAAACTTACGGGCATCCTTGAAGAGAGTAGGCCAATAAAAAACCAGATTGCAATACCTTGTGAGCAGTTCTATCTCCCGCATGATGTCCTCTGTAAGCTTCAGAGTGACATTTCCGTAGGATTTGTTCCTGTTCATGCTCAGGTACACAACGTCTAGTAATACCATCTACTCCTTTATAAAGATGTGGGTCATCCCAAAAGTAATGCTTAAATCATAGAAGAAAATTTTCTTTTGTTGTTATGTGAAACTAGGTGGTATAAATATAGCAACAATATAATTAGCATAATCAGCATACCAAGGAGTATTATGAGAAGTATTTATTGCAGCTAGTTGTTCATCAGGAAAGCTATCATCAATAGGTAGTGGGTCATCAAGAATATTTTCTAACCTAGACAAGCTGTTCATAACCCACAAGTATAGGGGATCTTTTGTAGCCTTCTTCGATAAATAAGAGTGTCGAACCCAACGAGGAGCTAAAGGCAGAACAAATATTCCCTCAAGTTCTATCGACCACCGATACAACTCTATGCACACTTGACGTTTGCTTTACCTAAAACAAGTATGAAACTATTATGCGAGAATAAAACTACGAGTACTTTGCGAGAATAAAACTACGGATAAATTGCAAGGTCATAAAAGTGGATGGCTTTGGTCAACAAGAAAGTCATTTGTACCTAGGCAATCGATAACAAGTACCGGTAATCATTCTTGTAATTTTATATGAGGGAGAGGCATGAGCTAACATACTTTCTCTACTTGGATCATATGCACTTATGATTGGACCCCTAGCAAGCATCTTGAGACGCCCCCGATTCAATCGTACACTAATCATACACGCAAATGTGTACGATCAAGATCGAGGACTCACGGGAAGATATCACAACATAACTCTAGACACAAATTAAAATAAAACAAGCTTTATATTACAAGCCAGGGGCCTCGAAGGCTCGAATACATAAGCTCGAAAACACAAGAGTCAGCGGAAGCAATAATATCTGAGTACAGACATAAGTTAAACAAGATTGCCTTAAGAAGGTTAGCACAAAAGTAGCAACGATCGAAAAGGCAAGGCCTCCTGCCTGGGACCTCCTAACAACTCCTCGAAGCCGAACTCCACGTAGAATCATCCTCGGGGTCTCTAGCTCCTGGACTCCAGCATCTGGTTGCGACAACCAGGTATAGAAAGGGGAAAAGAGGGAGAAAAGCAACCGTGAGTACTCATCCAAAGTACTCGCAAGCAAGGAGCTACACTACATATGCATGGGTATATGTGTAAAGGGCCATATCGGTGGACTAAATTGCAGAATGCTAGAATAAGAGCGGGATAGCTAATCCTGTCGAAGACTACGCTTCTGGCCACCTCCATCTTGCAGCATGTAGAAGAGAGTAGATGGTAAGTTCACCCATCCTACCCGGCAATCCCCTCCTCGTCGCCCTGTTAGAGAGCGATCACCGGGTTGTATCTGGCACTTGGAAGGGTGTGTTTTATTAAGTATCCGGTTCTAGTTGTCATAAGGTCAAGGTACAACTCTGGGTCGTCCTTTTACCGGGGGACACGGCTATTCGAATAGATAAACTTCCCTGCAGGGGTGCACCACATAACCCAACACGCTTGATCCCATTTGGCCGGACACACTTTCCTGGGTCATGCCCGGCCTCGGAAGATCAACACGTCGCAGCCTTACCTAGGCACAACAGAGAGGTCAGCACGCCGGTCTAAATCCTATGGCGCAGGGGTCTGGGCCCATCGCCCATTGCACACCTGCACGTTGCGAGGGCGGCCGGAAGCAGACCTAGCCTAGCAGGCGTTACAGTCCAATCCGGCGCGCGCCGCTCAGTCGCTGACGTCACGAAGGCTTCGGCTGATACCACGACGTCGAGTGCCCATAACTGTTTCCGCGTAGTTGGTTAGTGCATATAGACCAAATGGCCAGACTCAGATCAAATACCAAGAACACGTTAAGCGTGTTATTTTAAAGTAACCGCGAATGCCGACCATGGCCAGGCCCACCTCTCTCCTAGGTGGTCTCAACCTGCCCTGTCGCTCCGCCACAAAGTAACAGTCGGGGGCCGTCAGGAACCCAGGCCCACCTCTACCGGGATGGAGCCACCTGTCCTTTCAGCCCCCTCATCAGAATCACTTGCGGGTACTCAACGAGCTGACCCGACTTTAGTCACCACATGAGTCATGTATATAAAGTATATAGTATATACCCGTGATCACCTACCGAAGTGATCACGACCCAGTAGTATAGCATGGCAGACGGACAAGAGTGTAGGGCCACTGATGGAACACTAGCATCCTATACTAAGCAGTAGGATAGCAGGTAAGGGTAACAACTGTAGCAACAATGATAGGCTATGCAGCAGAATAGGATTAACCGAAAGCAGTAACATGCTACACTCGTCTAATGCAAGCAGTATAGAGAAGAATAGGGGATATCTGGTGATCAAGGGGGGGCTTACCTGGTTCATCTGGCAAGAGAAGGGTTCGTCGTTGATGTAGTCGATCACAGGGGTACCGGCAGCGGTCTCGGGGTCTACCGGAAAGAAGTAACGGAGGGGGAACACAATAAATAACAGAGCAATCAAAGCATCACAAAGCATAACATGACAAACGCAGTGCTAGATGTGCCCTAACGCGGTAGTAGGTGATATCGGCAAAAAAAGGGGAAACATCCGGGAAAGTATCCCCGGTGTTTCGCGTTTTCGGACAGATGAATCGGAGGGGGAAAGTTGCGTGTTTGCTATGCTAGGAATGTGTGGCAGACGAACGGGCTGCGTATTCGGATTCGTCTCGTCGTTCTGAGCAACTTTCATGTACAAAGTAATTTCATCCGCGTTACGGATTATTTAATATTAATTTTCAAAGTTTTAATAATTTTCCGGAACTTTGTATTTAATTTTAATCCGAATTGACCAAGTCAATTTCACTGGTCAAAAGCGGAGGTGGTGGCGCACATGTCACTATTTTATTAATTTCCAAAAAGATCTGTCTAATCTAAATAGGTGGACCCATATGTCATTCACACCTTAAACTACATAAACAATTTAACTAACCTAACTAATCTAATCCTAGACTAATCTTAATAGGGCCAGCCTCATGGACAGAGGCAGCGAGGCAGCAAGCTGCAGCCGCAAACGCCATGGGCGGCAGCAGCGATTAATAGCAGCAGCTAGCAAGTAGGCATCATCAGCGATTAGCAGCAACAGCGATTAGCAGCAGCAGCTTGCAAGCAACGCAGTAGAACCAGCAGCGCAGCAGAGCAGCTCGCGCCAAGAGCATCGGCAGCACGCACGCAGGGAGGCGACAGGCGACGGGGCAACAAGGACGGGCGGGGCGGCGGCTCGCATAGGCGGGCGCCGGCGTGGCGCGAGACCAAGGTGCGTGGGACGCGGGCACGTACGGCCAAGGCGCGACCTAGGCGAGGAAAGTGCGTAGGCAGGGCTCGCGGACGCGGGGCTCCGGCGGTCCGGCCACGATAGCCGAAGTGCAGGGCGGTGGCTAAACGACGATGGAACGGGAAGGGTAAGTGGGGATCCAGAGGAGGGGCTCACCACGGAGCCGGGGATGAGGTCGGAGAGGCTCGGGGTGGACCGAAACGGTGGGGGTCGACGGCGGACGATGATGACCGTGGCGGAGAAGATCGGTGATGGAGACGGCTACGTGGCGCCCCTACTTGCTCCGATGCTCGGGACGGACGCGGATGAGCACGACGAACCTCCAGGATGTCTTCCCGCCCGTCGGAGAGGCCGGTGCATGCGTCAACGAGGGCAAGGCAGCGGTGATCGCGCGAGATTGCGAGGTCAAATTCGCGAAGAAGAGGAGGGGGGCGATGGGGGAAAAGGGGGGATGGATGAGTGCGAGCTAGGGTTTCTGGGGACGCCTTAGTAGGCCGAGGGGGGTGCGGATGGCCGGCACGTGGCCCTGGTGCCATGGATGGCCGGCACGCACGGCTCTGCCTCTCCCCTACGAGAGGTAGGGGAAAAGGCTGGCCAGTTGGGCTGGGCCTGGCATAGTGTAAGTACTGGGCTTAAGTGAACAGGGGGGATTTCTCCATTTTCCTTTTGCTTTTTCTTTATCCTTTCTGTTTTCCATTTTATCTCACTGTGTTGCAATTATTTGGGCTACCAAAAGACTTCAGTTAAATGTAAAACTTAAGACATAAATACTAGCTAATATTTGAGTTAACCCACCAAGTTTCAAATATTTTTGAATTGCTTACATATTTATTTAAATTGGGATGGTTCAACTAAAAGCTTTATGGTTCAATTAAAAATAGATTAGGGGCATTTAATAATTCTGAAAAATGTGGATTCTTTAACGACAATTTGTTAGTGAATATTTGCAACGCACCGAACATTTTTGTTTTACCGTATGAAGAAATAATAATTTGACTTTACTTTAAATTTAAATTTGAATCAGGATTGGATCAAAGTGAGGTTTAGCAATTTAATTGCGATGACATGGCACCATTAGGAGGGGATTACTGTAGCTTAATTATCCGGGCGTCACACATCAGCAACTACTAAAGATCATTAAGGTCGTGAAACCCAACCATAGCATTAAGTATCAATTCCTCTTTACTCCCATACGTCATAACCCACTTATCTGCGTTTGGGCTGCTGTCATCCCCCGCAACATTGACAATAAGCAAACCATGATCATATTGCAACACCCTACAGCGGGGGCCCCTCACGTTTGCGCGAGACGGAGGGCACTGTAGGACAGCACCATAGATAAAATATACAATCATACCAACCAAGATCACGATTAACCCACAGGACAAAACAGATCTACTCAAACATCATAGGATAGCCAAATATCATTGGGAAATAATATATGGAGTTGAGCACCATGTTTAAGTAGAGACTGGAGCGGGGGGAATTGGTGTTACACCACTGCAAGAGGGGGAGAAAGTTGGTGTTGACGGTAGCAAGATTGTTGATGTAGATCGCCATCACGATCCTTGCCCCGGCGGCACTCCGGCACCACCGGGAGAGAGGGGAGAGAGCCCCCCTCATTCTTCTTCTTCCTTGGCCTCCCCCCTAGATGGGAGGAGAGTTCCCCCTCTGGTCCATGGCCTCCATGGCGGTAGAGGGGTGGGAGCCCCTCCGAGATTGGGTCTCCCTTTCTGTTATCTTCTGTTTCGTGTTCCCCAAATCTGGCCCTTCATAGATTCTTAAATTCCTGGAGATCCGTAACTCCGATTGCGCTGAAATTTTTACACGATTCTTTTCCATAAACTATCTTTCTTGTGCCAGAAGAAGGGCCCCAACCGACGTTCAAGGAGGGCACAAGATACCTGGGCACGCCTAGCACCCCCAGGCGCACCCTAGTGGGTTGTGGTCACTGTGGGCCCTGTTTGCGTTGATTCCAAGTCCCAAAAATCACATATATTCCAAAATAATTCTCCATTAATTTTTATCACGTTTGGACTTCGTTTGATATGGATTTTCTGCGAAACAAAAAACATGCAAAAAACAGGAACTGGCACTGCGCACTGGATCAGTAGGTTAGTCCAAATAAATCATATAAAATGTTGCCAAAAGTGTATAAAAGTTGTATAATATTGGCATGAAACAATCGAAAATTATACTACGACGGAGACATATCAGCATCCCCAAGCTTAATTCCTGCTCGTCCTCGAGTAGGTAAATGATAAAAAAGATAATTTTTGATGTGGAATGCTACCTAGCATAAACTTGATCATATATCTAATCGTGGCATGAATATTAAGACATAAGTGATTCAAAGCAATACTCTACAATTTGACATAAAGACATCAATACTCAGGCCTCCCAACAAACAATCATGTCTTTCAAAGTATCAACGGTAAAGAAAGCTATCCCTACAAAATCATATAGTCTTGTCATGCTCTGTCTTCTTAACACAAAGTATTTATCATGCACAACCCCGATGACAAGCCGAGCAATTGGTTCATACTTTTTAACGCGCTTCAACTTTTTCAACCCTCACGCAATACATGAGCGCGAGCCATGGATATAGCACTATAGGTGGAATGGAGTATGATTATAGGGGTAAATATAAAGAAGACAAAAAGTAAGAAAGTCTCATATCGACGTGGCTAACCAACGGGCTATGCAGATGCCCATCAATTGATATCAATGCGAGGAGTAGGGATTGCCTTGCAACGAATGCACTAAGAGCTATAAGTGTATGAAAGCAAACTAAGTGGGTGTGCATCTAATCCTATAATGAAAAATTCCCACTAGTATATGAAAATGACTAAATAGGAGACTCTCTATATGAAAAACATGGTGCTACTTTGAAGAACAAGTGTGGTAAAGGATACTAACAATGCCCCTTCTCTCTTTATTTATTTTTTTTCTTTTTTTCTTTCTTTTTTTTTCTTTTTTTCCTTTTTCCTTTTTCTTCTTTTTCTTCTTTTTTCTCTCTTATTGTCCGGAGTCTCATCCCGACTTGTGGGGGAATCATAGTCTCCATCATCCTTTCCTCACTGGGCACTGCTCTAAAAATGAATAATGATGATCATCACACTTCTATTTACTTATAACTCAAAAGAAATAAAAATTACAACTCGATAACTATGACAAAGTATGACTCTATATGAATGTCTCTGCCAATGTACCAGGATGTGCAATGATCTAGCATGACAACGATATCAAAAAACGGACAAACCATGGAAATATCATGCTAGCTATCTTACGATCATGCAAAGCAATACGACAATGAATGCTCAAGTTATCAAAACGGAAGCGGTGGAAGTTGCATGGCAATATATCTCGGAATGGCTATGGAAAGGCCATATTAGGTAGGTATGGTGGCTGTTTTGAGAAAGATATAATAAGGCTTATTTGTGATAGAGCGTATCATATCACGGGGTTTGGATGCACCAGCGAAGTTTGCACCGATTCTCGAGGTCAGAAAGGGCAATGCACGGTACCGTAGAGGCTAGCAAATTGCGGAAAGGTAAGAGTGCGTATAATCCATGGACTCACATTAGTAATAAAGAACTCATATATTTATTGCAAAATTTTATTAGCCCTCGAAGCAAAGTACTACTACGCATGCCCCTAGGGGGGTAGATTGGTAGGAAAAGACCATCGCTCGTCCCCGACCGCCACTCATAAGGAAGACAATCAATAATAAATCATGATCCAACATCATAGCATAACGAGAGACTATACATGCATGCTTCGGGAATCACAAACCTTAACACCAATATTCTTACTAACCACAACCGTTTACTAGTACCTCCCACATATTCCATCTCTATATCGCAAAACTATTGCAAGGAATCAAACATATCATACTCAGTGATCCACAAGTTTTATGTAGGATTTTATGACTAACCATGCAAATGACCAATTCCGTTTGACTCTCTAAATAGATATAAGTGAAGCAAGAGAGTTTAATTCTTAATACAAAAGATCATGCTCTAACAAATATAAGTGTAGCAAAAGAGCATTCTTCAAATAACGGTTTTCTATGTGAAGAGAAACAGGCAATCCAAACTTCAAATGATATAGGTGAAGCACATGAAGTATTCTATAAAGCCTTACTCAAAATATATAAGTGAAGTGCAATGAGCATTCTATAAATCAACCATGGACTATCCCATACCAGCATGGTGCATAAAAGAAAAGTGAAAAATAAGCACAAAAGACGCTCCAAGATTTACACATATCACGTGAACGAAACGAAGACGAAAACATACCGATACTTCTTGAAGAAAGATGGGATGCCTTCCGGGGCATCCCCAAGCTTAGACGCTTGAGTATCCTTGAATATTTACTTGGGGTGCCTTGGGCATCCCCAATCTTGAGCTCTTTTCTCTCCTCCTTCTCCTCATATCGAGACCTCCTCGATATTTGATCACTTCATCCACACAAAACTCAACAGAAAACTCGATAACATCCGTTAGTGTAATAAAGGAAATCACTATTCTAAGTATTGTTGCAAACCAATTCATATTTTGTTTCGGCATTGTAGCTACTGTATTATAACTTTTCCATGCCTTATACCACCGGTAGAATTGATAGTTTCATCAAAACAAGCAAAACAATGCATCAAAAACAGAATCTGTCTTGAATAGGACAGTCTGTAGTAATCTGAGCATTCACCATACTTCTGCTAGTCCAAAAAATTCTGAAAATTAGGAAAAAATAAAAAAATTGTATAGCAATATTGTGCAAAAAGTTTCAGAAACTTTCAACGTTCTAGTAAAAAAATGTAAAATCGCGCACTACAGCCAAAGTTTCTGTTTTCGCACCGCACATACCAACAAGCAATCTACTCATCCTAAAGGCAAATCTCGGCACATTATTTTTATAATACAATGGAATTGTACAAGGGGATAATTATTTTTGTGATAATCTTCATGAAAAATTCTACATTTTTTCCATGATCATGAACACAAGTGTTCAAGGTCGACCCTCACTTGTCCAATGCATAACTTCCAATCGCTTCTGTTTTGTGAAAAAGTTTTTAAGTTCCCCTCTATATTTTTTTGTTTTTAAACTTTATAAAAGCACTCAACAGAAAGAAATGACTCTCGAAAACTTCCGGGTTGTCTCCCTGACAGCGCTTTCTTTAAAGCCATTAAGCTAGGCATAAAGTGTTCAAGTAATGAATCCACCCGGATCCCAAGGTATATCAAAGCCAATTTTAATTAACAATGATTTGGCATTTACTAATGAGCACAGAGCAACATATATCATTCAATGAAGAAGTCTAACTCTCTTCTTATGTATCAACATGTCATACAAGAACAATTCATGCATATCAAGTAAAGTTCAATACATAGCATAAGAAGTTTCTTGCAATTCTTTCGTGTTGGAAACATAGAGAGGCGGAGATGTAGTTCCTCTCTCATAATAATTGCAAGTAGGAGAAGAAAGCACATGCATATTATATTCATCAAAATAATCATGTGCAACGGTAAAAGGCAACCCATCAATGTAATCCTTGATAACTGCAAACTTGTCCGATATAGTGTAGTTGGGAGAATTCAAAAAGATAATAGGACTATCATGTGTGGGTGCAATAGCAACAATTTTATTCTTATCATAAGGAACTATAGAAAGTTCATCTCCATAAGTATAATTCATATTGGCATCTTGGCCACAAGCATAGCAAGCATCAAGTTCATCAAAAAGGGATATTTCAAAAGAATCAACGGGATCATAGCAATTATCATAGCATTCATCCTTCAGTAAGCATGAAGGGAAATTAAATAATGTATGAGTTGGAGGGTTACTCTCATTAGAAGGTGGGCACGGGTAGCTAATCCGCTCTTCCTCCTTTTGTTCTTCGCTCTCCTCATCATCTTTTCCATCCAATGAGCTCATAGTTTCATAAATTTCTTCTTCCATAGACTCCTGCAAAATATTAGTCTCCTTGGACAACAGAGACTTTCTCGATAAACGCATCAATATCAGAATTGTATTTATAATTATCATAGTAATATTTAAGGATAGCAAAATTTTAGGTCTATAAATTGAATCATCAAAATCTTCAAACTTTTCAAACAAAGATTCAATTTCATAAGAACCCTTAAAAGCAACAAATTCATCTATTCGTTCCACATCATAGTAATCATATCTACCATTAGCATAAGAAGCCAAGGTTTCATTATCATTAAATTTGCATGAAAAGGGAAGGTGTGGAGCCTTCATCCTAGAGCAACAAGTATAATCATATCTCAAGCATAGTTCCCGAGCACACCAATGCAACATATGAATTTGATCCATAAGAGTTTCTCTTTTTGTGTCAAGCAATAATCCCTAAAGTACTCACGTTGATCCAACGTTACTCCCATTATCAAGTTGAATGGGGTTTTCTCAGGATTACCAAAGTAGTGCATAATATTTTTCACATAACGAGCATCGAGGGTTTTAGGAGGTTCCCCATCTCCATGAGTAGCAAGTGCAACTATTTTTTTCGTGTTTCGTGTTCCATATCCATAAATAAAGATAGAGAACAACTTAGAACAGAAAATAAAAACTACTTAAAGATAAAGCAAACAAGCACACACGAGAATATTCACCCCACGCTATTGCTCCCCGGCAACGGTGCCAGAAAAAGATCCACAAGTATAGGGGATCATTTGTAGGCTTCTTCGATAAATAAGAGTGTCGAACCCAACGAGGAGCTAAAGGCAGAACAAATATTCCCTCAAGTTCTATCGACCACCGATACAACTCTACGCACACTTGACATTTGCTTTACCTAAAAAAAGTATGAAACTATTTTGCGAGAATAAAACTACGAGTACTTTGCGAGAATAAAACTACAGATAAATTGCAAGGTAATAAAAGTGGATAGCTTTTGTCAACAAGAAAGTCATTTGTCCCTAGGCAATCGATAACATGTACCCGTAATCATTCTTGTAATTTTATATGAGGGAGAGGCATGAGCTAACATACTTTCTCTACTTGGATTGGACCCCTAGCAAGCATCTGCAACTACTAAAGATCATTAAGGTCGTGAAACCCAACCATAGCATTAAGTATCAAGTCCTCTTAACTCCCATACGTCATAACCCACTTATCCGCGTTTGGGCTACTGTCATCCCCCGCAACACTGACAATAAGCAAATCATGATCATATTGCAACACCCTACAGCGGGGACCCCTCACGTTTGCGTGAGACGGAGGGCACCGTAGTACAACACCATAGATAAAATATACAATCATAGCAACCAAGATCATGATTAACTCACAGGACAAAACGGGTCTACTCAAACATCATAGGATAGCCAAATATCATTGAGAAATAATATATGGAGTTGAGCACCATGTTTATATAGAGATTGCAGTGGGGGGAAGAGGTGTTACACCGCAGCATAGAGGGGTAGAAAGTTGGTTTTGACGGTAGCAATATTGTTGATGTAGATCACCGTCATGATCCTTGCCCCGGCGGCACTCCGGCACCGCCGGGAGAGAGCCCCCCTCCTTCTTCTTCTTCGTTGGCCTCCCCCCTAGATGAGAGGAGAGTTCCCCCTCTGGTCCATGGCCTCCATGGCGGCGGAGGGGTGGGAGCCCCTCCAAGATTGGACCTCCCTCTCTGTTCTCTTCTGTTTCGCGTTCCCTAGATCTGGTCCTTCACGGTTTCTTAAATTCCGGAGATCCGTAACTCCAATTGCGCTGAAATTTTTACATGATTTTTCCCATAAATTATCTTTCTTGCACCAGAAGAAGGGCCCCAACCGACGTTCGAGGCGGGCACATGATACCTGGGCGCACCTGGCACCCCCAGGCCCGCCCTGGTGGGTTGTAGTCACTGCGGGCCCCCGTTTGCGTTGATTCCAAGTCCCTCTAATCACATATATTCCAAAATATTTCTCCATAAAAATTTATCGCGTTTGGACTTCGTTTGATATGGATTTTCTGCAAAACAAAAAACATGCAAAAAACAGGAACTAGCACTTGGCAGTGGATCAATAGGTTAGTCCAAATAAATCATATAAAATGTTGCCAAAAGTGTATAAAAGTTTTATAATATTGGCATGAAACAATCGAAAATTATAGATACGACGGAGACGTATCAGTTATCAGCTACGGGGTTGTCAGCTCCTTTCCTATCAGTGATATGTAAATCAAATTCTTGTAACAAGAGAACCCACCTAATGAGTCTAGATTTGCATCTTTCTTTCTCATGAGATATTTTATAGCATCATGATCAGTGTGAACAATTACTTTTGAATCAGGAATGTAAGATCTGAATCTATCACAAGCAAACACAACTGCTAAAAATTCTTTTTCAGTGGTAGCATAATTTCTTTGGGCACTGTCTAGAGTTTTGCTAGCATAATGAATAACATTTAATTTCTTATCAACTCTTTGTCCTAGAATAGCACCAACAACATAATCACTAGCATGACACATAATTTCAAAAGGCAAGTTCCAATCAGGTGGTTGAACTATAGGTGTGGAAGTTAAGGCTTTCTTAAGTGTTTCGAAGGCTTCTACACAATCATTATAAAAAACAAATCGAACATCCTTTTGTAAAAGATTTGTAAGAGGCCTAGAAATTTTAGAGAAGTCTTTAATAAACCTCCTATAAAAACCAGCATGACCAAAGAAACCACGAATACCTTTAATATCATTAGGGCATGGCATTTTCTCAATTGCATCAAGTTTAGATTTATCCACCTCAATATCTCGTTCAAAATTTTTATGCCCCAAGACAATACCTTCATTAACCATAAGGTGGCACTTCTCCCAATTCAAAACAAGATTAGTTTGTTCACATCTGTGCAAAACTCGATCAAGGTTGCTTAAGCAATCATCAAAAGAAGTTCTGTAAATGGAGAAATCATCCATGAAAACCTCAACAATCTTTTCACAAAAATCAAACAAATATAGTAGTCATACATCTTTGAAAGGTAGCAGGTGCATTGCATAAACCAAAAGGCATACGTCTATAAGCATACGTTTCAAAAGGACAAGTAAAGGTGGTTTTCTCTTGATCAGGTTGTGAAACGGGTATTTGAGAAAAGACCAGAATATCCATCAAGAAAACAAAAGTGTGTATGCTTAGACAATCTTTCTAGCATTTGAACAATAAAAGGCAGAGGGTAATGATCTTTTCGAGTAGCTTTATTTAATTTTCTAAAATCAATTACCATTCTCTAGCCAGTAACAATTCTTTGTGGAATGAGTTTATTTTTATCATTAGGAACAACAGTAATACCTCCCTTCTTAGGGACACAATGAACAGGACTTACCCATCTACTATTAGCTATGGGATATATTATACCTGCTTCCATAATCTTTAGTATTTTAGTTATTACCAGTTCCTTCATATTAGGATTCAAACATCATTGGTGATCAACAACGGGTTTAGCATCAGGCTCCATATTAATCTTGTGCTGCCATAGAGTAGGACTAATGCCCTTAAGATCATCAAGAATATATCCAATAGCAGCACGGTGCTTCTTTAGAATTTTTAATAATCTTTCTTCTTCATGTTTTGAAAGGTTAGCACTAATAATAGCATGATATATCTTTTTCTCATCACGATAAGCATACTTCAAAGTGTCTGGCAATTGTTTTAATTTGAACACAGGATCACCTTTAGGTGGAGAAGGACCTCCTAGAGTTTCAATAGGCAAATTGTGTTTAAGGAGAGGTTGTTGTTCAAAGAATATTTTATCTATTTCATTTCTTTCACGCAAGTGCATATCTTTCATGGTGTAGCAAATATTGTTCTAAAGGATCAGTAGGAGGCATATCAATAGAAGCAAGACCAATTATTTCATCCTTACTAGGCAATTCTTTATTATGAGGTTGTCTACTAAACTTAGAGAAATTAAACTCATGAGACTCATCACCAAAGCTAACACTGACAGTTTGTTTCTCACAATCTATTTTAGCATTAACAGTGTTCAAGAAATGTCTGCCAAAAATAATGGGACAAAAGTCATCTTGTGGGGAACCAAGAACTAGAAAATTAGTAGGGTATTTTATTTTGCCACACAATACCTCAACATCTCTAACAACCCCGAGTGATGTGATGGTGTCTCTATTAGCAAGTTTAATTGTAACATCTATGTCTTCTATTTCAGCGGGTGCTATGTCATTCATAATTTCTTGGTATAATGTAAAAGGAATAGCACTCACACTAGCACCTAAATCACATAAACCATGATAAAAATGATCTCCTATTTTAACTGAGACAACAGGCATGCCAACAATAGGTCTATGTTTATTCTTTTCATCAGGTTTGGCAATTCTAGCACCTTCATCACAGAAATAAATAACATGCCCAACAATATTTTCTACGAGATCTTTTACCATAGCAACATTAGGTTCTACTTTGATTTTCTCAGAGGGTTTAGGTGTTTTAATATTACTTTTGTGAACCACGGTTGATACCTTAGCATGTTCCTTTATCCTAACTTGGAAAGGCGGTTTTTCAATGTAATTAAGCAGTAGGCACAACTGGGTCAACATTGTAAATAATAGTTTCATCTTTAGCTTTAACTAGTTCTTTGATTTCTTCTTTAATAGGGGGGGGGGGGTGATATTTAAACCACTTCTCCTTAGGGAGATAAACATGAGAAGCAAATGATTCACAAAAAGAGGCTACTATCTCAGAGTCAAGTCCATATTTAGTGCTAAACTTGTGAAAAGCATCAGTATTCATAAAAGATTTAACACAATCATACTTAAGCTTAATACCTGACTCTTTACCTTCATCGAGTTCCCAGTCTTCATAGTTGCATTTAATTCTTTCTAAAAGATCCCACCTGAATTCAATAGTCTTTTTCATAAAAGAACCAATACAAGAAGTATCGAGCATGGATTGATCATCACGAGAAAGCCGAGCATAAAAGTTTTGAATAATAATTTCTCTCGAGAGCTCATGATTGGGGCATGAATATAACATTGACTTCAACCTCCCCCAAGATAGAGCGATACTTTCTCCTTCACGAGGCCAAAAATTATAATTTTGATCACGATAAACTAGATGCATAGGATAATTTTTTTGGGTGAAATTCCAATTTCAATCGATTCCAGTTCCAAGATCCAAAATCATCACATAGCCTATACCATGTCAATGCTTCTCCCTTCAAACATAAAGGGAAAACCTTCTTCTTAACTTCATCTCCGGGTAAACCTACAAGCTTAAATAATGCACAAATTTCATCCACATGCATGCATATCGGGATGTTCTGTTCCATCTCCTGCATAAGGATTAGCTAGCAGTTGTTCTATCATACCCGAAGGAATTTCATAACCAATATTTTCAGTAGGTTCAGTAGGTTGAGGGGCAACTAATTGTGCTTCCGGTCGAGGTGAAGATACCCCGAACAAACCCCTCAAAGGATGGTTTTCCATAGTAGCAAGTGACAATAAATTTCAGCACATAGTAATAATTTTTCCTTACCAAGAGCGCTTCACTCCCCGGCCACGATGCCAGAAAAGAGTCTTGATGACCCACAAGTATAGGGGATCAATCATAGTCCTTTCGATAAGTAAGAGTGTCGAACCCAACGAGGAGCAGAAGGAAATGACAAGTGGTTTTCAACAAGGTATTTTCTGCAAGCACTGAAATAGTCGGTAACAGGTAGTTTGATAGCAAGATAATTTGTAACGGACAGGTAAAGGTAATGGTAAATAAAGTGCAGCAAGGTAGCCCAATCCTTTTGTGGCAAAGGACAGGCCAAAACGGTGTCTTATAATAAGCAAAGTGTTCTTGAGGGCACACGGGAATTTCATCTAGTCACTTTCATCATGTTGGTTTGATTCACGTTCGCTACTTTGATAATTTGATATGTAGGTGGACCGGTGCTTGGGTGCTGTTCTTACTTGAAGAAACCTCCCACTTATGATTAACCCCCTCACAAGCATCCGCAACTACGAGAAAGGTATTAAGATAAAATCTAACCATGTCATTAAACATTTGGATCCAAATTGGTCCCTTACGAAGTAGCGGATAAACTAGGGTTTAAGTTTCCGTCACTCTAGCAACCCATCATTGAAAAACTACTCCACAATGCATTCCCTTAGGCCCAAAGATTGTGAAGTGCCATGTAGTCGATGTTCACATGACACCACTAATGGAATCACAACATACATATCATCAAAATATCAAACACATATCAAGTTCACATGATTAGTTGCAACATGACTTCTCCCGTGACCTCAAGAACAAAAGTAACTACTCACAAATAATATTCATGGCCAAGATCATAGGGGTATTAAAAAATGGATCTGAACATATAATCTTCCACCAAATAAACCATATAGTAATCAACTACAAGATGTAATCAACACTACTAGTCACCCACAGGTACCAATCCGAGGTTCCGGTACAAAGATTGAACACAAGACATGAACTAGGGTTTGACAGAAGATGGTGTTGTTGAAGATGTTGATGGAGATTGGCCTCCCAAAGATGAGAGGGTTGTTGGTGATGACGATGGCTTTGATTTCCCCCTTCGGGAGGGGAGTTCCCCCGGCGGAATCGCTCCACCGGAGGGCAAAAGTGCTCCTACCCTAGTTCCGCCTCGAGATGGCGGCGCTCCGTCCCGAAAGTCCTCCTATAATTTTTTCTAGGTAAAAATGACTTATATACCAGAAGATGGGCACCGGAGGTGGGCTGGGCTGGCCACAACCCACCAGGGCGTGCCTGGGGGGGCCTGGCGCCCTAGTGTCTTGTGGTCACCAGGTGGCCCCCCTCTGGTAGTTATTTGCTCCTGTATTTTTCATATATTCCAAAATAATTCTCCATAAATTTTCATCTTATTTGGAGATGTGCAGAATAGGTGTCTTGACGTAGCTTTTTCAGGTCCAGAATTCCAGCTGCTGGTATTCTCCCTCTTTTGTGTAGACCTTGCATATTATGAGAGAAAAGGCATTAGAATTACTCCATAAAGCATTATTACGCATAAAACATTATAAATAACAGTTGGAAAACATGATGCAAAATGGACGTATCAGCGTGCTGTCCGTTCGGCCGCAAACTCGGCTCAAACTTGGGCCGGGAATGGGTCGAAAGCGGACAGAAAACGGACGACAGTCCATTTGCGGCCGCGCGTTGGAGGGCCTGCTTTGTCCGTTTACCCCCAAACAGATGCAGGCGGGCCATTTAGGGTCGTGCGTTGGAGTTGGCCTAAACAACATGGAATGCATCCAAGTCGAGGCAAAAATATAAAGATAGTCTGAGATAGCTGCGACGCAAAATGTGATACTATCGCCACAGTAATGAAATCATTTTTGCCAAATGTGACATTCAAAAGAGATTTAATTAGACCCAGACTCCAATCGTGGGACATCCTACTCCAACTGTTTGTCCACGGTGCAATTGTCACATGGGTCTGATGTATTCCGATGGAACCTCCATGGGAATGGACAATTATCAATGGAGTCCATGTATAGAGCGTTAATCCAGTCTGATGTGCCAGTTGATAATAACAACAAGATCTAGAAGATGAAGATACCTCTTAAAAATATAATATTAGCATGGTATCTTCATTGTGGAGTCATTCTTACAAAATATAATCTTATTAAGAGGAATTGACATGGAAGTCTGCAATGTGTCTTTTGTCACCATGATGAGCCAATAAAAAAAGTATTCTTCTAATGTAAATTGGCTTGTTTTATACGGTTAGTCATCCAAACAGCTTCTGGCTTGTATCTTCCTTGTAGTGTTGCTAACGTATTTGACAACTGATTACATAGGATTGATCACATGTTTCAAACTCTTCTCAGGGTGGGAGCGCTTGCCATTATTTGGTCGCTTTAGCTTTTTAGAAATGATAAGGTTTTTAATGATAAAAGTACGTCTCTGATGCAGGTTATCTGTAGATGTACCAGAACTCTTCGTTTATGGTCCTCTCTACAATGCGTGGAGAATCGAGACCTGCGTGGGATACTTTTATTCAACACGGGTGACAATACGATCTTAGGATTGCCCCTCCCCCCCACTTTAGACGTTATACAGACTCTACTTGTCTCTTTGTATTTCGCCCTTTTTATTTTTCGTTTGTTTGAGATGACTTTATTTGGTTGTGTGCATTTTAATTATGCAGAGGCCGAGTGTTATTCTTAAAATCTTTTAAGTAATAAAGCACCCCTTTTCAAAAACTTTGCAATGTAAAATGGATTTACAAGCGGAGGAAACGGGATATGGAGATTGATAATTATCATGTTGATCTCAGAAGTCCAAAATCGGTACAAGGTTGTCCACATAGTTAGCAACCGAGAAGTCTTAATGGTAGGATAAGAGGAATTGACATGGAAGTCCGCAATATGTCTTTTGTCACCATGATGAGCAAATAAAACATTCAATCTTTCAACGCAAATTGGCTTATTCTATATGGCCAGTCATCCAATTAGCTTCAGCCTTGTATCCTCCTTGTACTGTTGCTAACATATTTGACAACTAATTACATAGGATTGATCACAGGTTTCAAAATCTTCTTAGGGTGGGAGCGCTTGCCATTATTTGGTCGCTTCAACTATGTAGAAATGATAAGGGTTTTAATGATAAAAGTTCATCTCTGATGCAGGGTATCTATAGATGTACCGGAACTCTTCGTTTATGGTCCTCTCTAAAACGCGTGAAGAATCGAGACCTGTTTACGGAGGTGTGTACATGATTGAAGGCTACGGTGAGGGATACTTTTATGCAACACTGGTGACAGTATGATCTTAGGATTGCCCCCTCACTACAGGAATCAGGCACTTTGCCGTCTACCATGGCTGACGGCAAAGGCATGCCTGGCGGACGGCAAAGGACTTTGCCGTCCGCCAGCAGACGGCAACATGTCTGGATGAATAGGCTACGGCGAAGGGCTCTTTGCCGTTTGCTGGCGGACGACAAAGATGAAACGGTCTTTGCCATCCGCCAGCAGATGGCAAAGAGCCTGGACGGCACACGTGGCAGGTTAGGTCCGTTAGGGGGTTAACGGCGTGCTTTGCCGTCCGCTGGCAGACGGCAAAGGCCATTGCACCTTTGCCATCTGCCAGCGGACGGCAAAGTAACCAAATAGGCCAGCCCCCAGGTGCTGCCACATGGCATGCTATGCCATCCGCTGGCAGACGACAAAGGAACCAAATAGGCCAGCCAGTGCCCCAGGTTGCACAGGTAGCTGCCACGTGGCAGCTTTGCCGTCTGCTGGCTGAGGGCAAAGTTCTTTGTCGTCTGTCAGCAGACGGCAAAGAGCCTGTATAGCCCCTATTTTTTCTTAAATTCATTCAATTTCATAGATATATATATATATATATATATATATAAACATTTGAAGATATATATAGACAAGCATATCCAACAACATATCCAACAAGTTTCCAACACATCTGACAACATATCCAACAAGTTTGCAACAACACATATCCAACAAGTTTGCAACACTACATATCCAATAAGAAGTTTCCTCCAACAAAGTTCATCGTACAAAATCAAAACAAAGAAGCACAAGGAGAGCGTAGACTCCATGAAAGAAAGCTCCTCGTCTAAAGCAAATCTGCAAATTGGGAAAGAAGAAAGTTAGAAGAAGAAGAAGGCTAGCTAGAAAAAGAAGGAAAAGAAGAAGAAAAAGAAGAAGAAGTAGAATTTATCTTCTCTTTCTTAGTCTCCTCTCCTCTTCTATATCTTCTTCTTCTTGTAACTAAGGTAGGAAAAAATGCCATTTTTTAGCTAAGCTAGGTAAAAATGCTAAGTGTGTAGGTCATTTTAGAGCTAAGCTAGGTAAATAGGTCATTTCGGAGCTAACCTAGGTAAAATGGATCATATTGGAGCTAACCTAGGTAAACTTGGTCATTTTGGAGCTAACCTAGCTAATTATGCCATATTTGAGTTAACTAAGCATATTATGCCAATTTTTTTTTACATAAGTAAGCTAATTATAGGTCTTTATTGAGCTAACCCAGGTAACTAAGCATATTCGAGCTAATTTAGCATTTTAGATCTAACTTAGGTCATTTTGGAGCTAACTTAGGTAAATTGATCATTTTGGAGCTAATTAGGCTTATTATGTCATTTTCGAGGAAAATAAGCTAACTATATGACATATATGAGGTTACCAAGATTGTTATGCCATTTCAAACCTAAGTAAGCTAATTATGCCATGTTTTACATAAGCTAAGTGTATGTCATTATTGAGCAAACCTAGGTAACTAAGCATATTAGAGATAACTTAGCATGTTAGAGATAACTTAGGTCATTTCGGAGGAAACAAAGCTAAGCATAGATCATTTCGGAGCTAAGTAAGCTAATTATGTCATTTTGGAGGAAGATTAGCTAAGTCTAGGTCATTATGGTATGCATTTTGGAGGAAATAAAGCTAAGTCTAGATCTTTATGCATTTGTTAGGCAAAACACTAGAGAAAACTTACCGTCATCACGGAGGTGAAGGACCGGTTGGGTTCGCACCAATGCCAGACGGAGAAGGACAGGTCGGGGTCGGGGTTGCGCTAGTGCGAGACGGAGAAGGATCGGTCGATGCTTGTCGGGAGGCATGCTGCACCAAAGATCATTTGCAATGTCTCGTTAGCATGATGCAACTGAAATGTGAATACTAGTAACTAATGACTATTCAAATGAAACTCACCGTGTCCGCTATACCAATATGGGGCATCGACGGAGGGGTCTGACCGTTTTTCTCGCACACGGACTACACATTTCGTTTTCACGAGTCAGTCATATTAGTTAGTAATGAAACGAACATTACATGCATGATTTGGCTAATAAGCAGGAGAAACTTACCACGAGGAGATCGTATAGGGCCCGGTGAGACGCGTCGTTCTGGTTCCTCTCCGCCTCCAACAGACTAGCTAATAACCCACAAGTATAGGGGATCGCAATAGTTTTCGAGGGTAGAGTATTAAACCCAAATTTATTGATTCGACACAAGGGGAGCCAAAGAATATTCTCAAGTATTAGCAGCTGAGTTGTCAATTCAACCACACCTCAAAGACTTAATATCAACAGAAAAGTATTTAGTAGCAAAGTAGTATGGAAGTAACGGTAACGGTGCCAATAGTAACAGTAGCAGTTTTTGTAGTAATCGTAACAGTGACAATGGAAACATAACTAAGCAAAGATCAATATGTGAAAAGCTCGTAGGCAATGGATCAGTGATGGATAATTATGCCGGATGCGATTCCTCATGCAACAGTTATAACATAGGGTGACACAGAACTAGCTCCAGTTCATCAATATAATGTAGGCATGTATTCCGAATATAGTCATACATGCTTATGGAAAAGAACTTGCATGACATCTTTTGTCCTACCCTCCCATGGCAGCGGGGTCCTATTGGAAACTAAGGTATATTAAGGCCTCCTTTTAATAGAGTACCGGACCAAAGCATTAACACTTAGTGAATACATGAACTCCTCAAACTAAGGTCATCACCGGGAGTCGTCCCGATTATTGTCACTTCGGGGTTGCCGGATCATAACACATAGTAGGTGACTATTGACTTGCAAGATAGGATCAAGAACTCACATATATTCATGAAAACATAATAGGTTCAGATCTGAAATCATGGCACTCGGGCCCTAGTGACAAGCATTAAGCATAGCAAAGTCATAGCAACATCAATCTTAGAACATAATGGATACTAGGGATCAAACCCTAACAAAACTAACTCGATTACATGGTAAATCTCATCCAGCCCATCACCGTCCAGCAAGCCTACGATGGGATTACTCACGCACAGCGGTGAGCATCATGAAATTGGTGATGGATGATGGTTGATGATGACGATGGCGACGGATTCCCTTCTCCGGAGCCCCAAACGGACTCCAGATCAGCCCTCCCGAGGAAGATTAGGGCTTGGCGGCGGCTCAGTATTGTAAAATGCGATGAGTCCTTCTCTCTGATTTTTCTCTCCCCGAAAGTGAATATATGGAGTCGGGGTTGAGGTCGGTGGAGTCCCAGGGGGCCCACGAGGCAGGGGGCGTGCCCTGCACCCTCATGGACAGGGTGTGGCCCCCCTGATGCCGATTCTTTCGCCAATATTTTTCTTTAATTCCAAAACGTGTCTCCGTGGATTTTCAGGTCATTGCGAGAACTTTTATTTCTGCACAAAAATAACACCATGGCAATTCTGCTGAAAACAGCGTTAGTCCGGGGTAGTTCCATTCAAATCATGCAAGTTAGAGTCCAAAACAAGGGCAAAAGTGTTTGGAAAAGTAGATACATTGGAGACGTATCAACTCCCCCAAACTTAAACCTTTGCTTGTCCTCAAGCAATTCAGTTGACAAACTGAAAGTGATAAAGAAAAACTTTTACAAACTCTGTTTGATCTTGTTGTTGCAAATATGTAAAGCCAGCATTCAAGTTTCCAGCAAAGATTTTTTTACTATAGTTTTCAGCAAAGATTATGAACTAACCATATTCACAATAAAATTTAGGTCTCATGTTTACTCATATCAATGGCATAATCAACTAGCAAGCAATAATAATAAATCTCAGATGACAACACTTTCTCAAAACAATCATAACATGATACAACAAGATGGTATCTCGCTAGCCCTTTCTGAGACCGCAAAACGTAAATGCAGAGCACCCCTGAAGATCTAGGACTGACTAGACATTCTAATTCATGGTAAAACAGATCCAGTCATACTCAACGTAAATTAATAGCAATGCATGCAAATGACAGCGGTGCTCTCCAACTGGTGCTTTTTAATAAGAGGATGATGACTCAACATAAAAGAAAATAGATAGGCCCTTCGCAGAGGGAAGCAGGGATTTGCAGAGGTGCCAGAGCTCGAGTTTTGAAATAGAGATAAATAATATTTTGAGTGGCATACTTTCATTGTCAACATAACAACCAAGAGATCTCGATATCTTCCATGCTACACACATTATAGGCGGTTCCCAAACAGAATGGTAAAGTTTATACTCCCCCACCACCAACAAGCATCAATCCATGGCTTGCCCGAAACAACGGGTGCCTCCAACTAACAACAATCCTGGGGGAGTTTTGTTTGCAATTATTTTGATTTGAGCATGGGACTGGGCATCTCGGTTACCGACCATTTTCTCGTGAGTGGTGAGTGGAGTCCACTCATCGTGAGAATAACCCACCTAGCATGGAAGATATAGACAACCCTAATTGATACATGAGCTATTTGAGCATACAAAACAGAATTTCATTTGAAGGTTTAGAGTTTGGCACATACAAATTTACTTGGAACGACAGGTAAATACCGCATATAGGAAGGTATGGTGGACTCATATGGAGTAACTTTGGGGTTTATGGAAGTGGATGCATAAGCAGTATTCTCACTTAGTACAAGTGAAGGCTAGAAAGAGACTGGGAAGCGACCAACTAGAGAGCGACAACAGTCATGAACATGCATTAAGACTAATCAACAATGAGTGCAAGCATGAGTAAGATATAAATCACCATGAACATAAATATCGTGGAGGCTATGTTGATTTTGTTTCAACTACATGCGTGAACATGTGCCAAGTTAAGCCACTCCAATCGTTCAAAGGAGGATACCACCCTATCATACCACATCACAACCATTTTAATAGCATGTTGGCACGCAAGGTAAACCATTATAAACTCCTAGCTAATTAAGCATGGCATGAGCAACTATAATCTCTAATTGTCATTGCAAACATGTTTCATTCATAATAGGCTGAATCAGGAACGATGAACTAATCATATTTAAAAAAACAAGATAGGTCGAGTTCATACCAGCTTATCTCATCTCAATCAGTCCATCATATATCGTCATTATTGCCTTTCACTTGCATGACCGAACGGTGTGGATAATAATAATAGTGCACTTGCATTGGACTAAGTTGGAATTTGCAAGCATTTAATACAAGGCAGAAGACAAGGCAATATGGGCTCTTGGTTAAATCAACAATAATGCATAAGAGAGCTACTCAACATTTTCATCGTGGTCTTCTCCTCTCGACCCCCAAAGAAAAGAAATAAAACTATTTACACGGGAAAGCTCCCAACAAGCAAAAGAAGAACGAGAAATCTTTTTGGGTTTTCTTTTAATTACTACTACAGGCACGGGAAGTAAATTAGCTAAAAGCTACAACTAAATTTTTTGTTTTTCTTAAGGTTTTTCAAACACACAAGAAGAAGGCTTAGAAAAGAAAATAAACTAGCATGGATAGTACAATGAAAAAGTATGAGCACCGACAACTGGCATGAGTGTGTGAACATGAATGTAATGTCGGTGAGAAATACATACTCCCCCAAGCTTAGGCTTTTGGCCTAAGTTGGTCTATGGCCACTGCTGGCCTCGCGGATATCCAAAGTCAAAGATGGGGTTGTACTGAGATGCAGCAACTACTGCCTGAAGAGCTACATCTTGGAGGCGAGCTGCCTCCGTCCTCCTCTTGTACTCGTTCGCCTCCTCCCTGGTTATAACATATCTCCTTTCGCTTGAAAGTTAAAGAAAGTATGAGCAGGGAGGGCAACCTGGACAGTGCGCTGTCAGTCAAAGATTAGTCGGTACTGGAGGGGCTGTTCATTCCTCTCAAGAAACTGATGGCGAACCATAGCACTATAATCTAGATAAGCAGGAGGCAATTCCATATCATTTTCATGTATGGGTACATCAAGATAATTAGCTACACGAGTTGCATAAATTCCACCAAACAAATCTCCACTTGTACCGTTAAGATGCAACCTTCGTGCAACAATGGCCCCCAGGTTATGTTGTTTATCACCTAATACCGCACTCTTGAGGACACTAAGATCTGGAACGCACATGTGACAAGCCTCATCTTTACCATTAATGCATCTACCAATAAAGAGAGCAAAACAGTGTATGGAAGGGAAATGAATGCTCCCTATGGTAGCTTGTGTGATTTCTCTAGATTCCCCCACAGTGATACTAGCAAGAAAGTCATTCAGATTTGCGAGGTTCACTAACATTGCCCCACTGTGGGAGTTTACAAGCAGTATTAAAATCTTCTAAGTCCATGTTATAAGATTTATCATAAAGATCAAATAGAACAGTGTGAGAATTGCGCGAGGATGTAAATTTAAACCTCCTCACAAAGGAATCAGTTAGGTAGTGGTATTGTAGGCACTTATCTGACACGAAGTCCTCAAGATCAGCATTACGCACATACGCGTCAAATTCATCCTTGATGCCTGCCTGGACCATAAACTCCTCTGACGGCCATTCACAAGGCCGCACTTGAGCTTCCCTCGGTGGTTCATCGTCCGACTCACGTATCGCGAGCCTTGGTCCTTTCTTCCTTGAGGAACCACCTTGGTACATTTTCCTATGCACTTTTCTTTCTCTGAAAAATTTCTGAAATTTTTAGTGACTCAGAATAAAAGTGATCCAAACTCAACAAGATTGATAGCAACTACTCCCACAAGTGCCTAGAGGCTATGTCATGCATTAAAACTACTTTGGACCATATAAATTTGACATTCAAGCTCAAGAATAGGGTCACCTTAGCTGCCAAATTTTGCAATAAATAAAGCACTAGAACAAAAACTAATTGGACCATTGGAGGAGTCACATACCAAAGAACAATCTCACCCAACAGTTTTGCGAATGGAGCTTTGAGCAAAGAGATCGAAAATGGCAGCAAGATGAGCTAGAACACGGGTTTGAGCTATGGGAGGATTTTTCTGGAGGAAGACCAAGTGAGTGGGTGCTGGAATAAGTGGACGGGGTCCACGTGGGGCCCACGAGGCAAGGGCGCGCCCCAGGGGGGTGGGCGCGCCCTGTGCCCTCGTGGCCAAATGTTGGCCTCCCCTGGTGTGTTCTTAGTGCCAGAAATTCCTAAATATTCTACAAAAAAACATATTTCATTTTCAGGATATTTGGAGAACTTTTATTTTCAGGGTATTTTAATTGCAAGGATAATTCAGAAAATAGATAGAAAATACTATTTCTGCTTTATTAAATCTAAATAACAGAAAGCAAAAGGAGGGTACAGAGATTTGTGCTTTCTAACTTCATCCATCTCGTGCTCATCAAAAGGAATCCACTAACAAGGTTGATCAAGTCTTGTTAACAAACTCTTCCTGAATAACATAAAACTGGAGAATTTTCGAATAACTCTAGGTTCCCTCAACGGGGATATGCATGTCCCCAACAATAAGAATATCATATTTCTTCTTGATAGTAGGAAGAGGGAATTCAAAACCTCCAATAGTAATCGTTGAAAATTTTCCAATAGAATTGATACTGTGGATTTGAGGTTGTTTCCTCGGAAAGTGTACCGTATGCTCATTACCATTAACATGAAAAGTGACATTGCCTCTGTTGCAATCAATAACAGCCCCTGCAGTATTCAAAAAGGGTCTACCAAGGATAATCGACATACTATAGTCCTCGGGAATATCAAGAATAACAAAGTCCGTTAAAATAGTAACGTTTGCAACCACAACAGGGACATCCTCACAAATACCGACAGGTATAGCAGTTGATTTATCGGCCATTTGCAAAGATATTTCAGTAGGTGTCAACTTATTCAAATCAAGTCTATGATATAAAGAGAGAGGCATAACACTAACACCGGCTCCAAGATCACATAAAGCAGTTTTATTATAGTTTCTTTTAATGGAGCATGGTATAGTTGGTACTCCTTGATCTCCTAGTTTCTTTGGTATTCCACCTTTAAAAGTATAATTGGCAAGCATGGTGGAAATTTCAGCTTCCGGTATCTTTCTTTTATTTGTAACAATATCTTTCATATACTTAGCATAAGGGTTCATTTTAAGCATATCAGTCAAACGCATACGCAAAAAGATAGGTCTAATCATTTCAGCAAAGCGCTCAAAATCCTCATCATCCTTTCTCTTGGATGGTTTAGGAGGAAAAGGCATGGGTTTCTGAACCCATGGTTCTCTTTCTTTACCGTGCTTCCTAGCAACGAAGTCTCTCTTATCATAACGTTGATTCTTTGATTGTCGGTTATCAAGATCGACAGCAGGTTCAATCTCTACATCATTGTTATTGACAGGTTGAGCATCAATATGAACATCATCATTAACATTATCACTAGGTTCATGTTCATTACCATATTGTGTTTCAGCATCAGAAATAGAAATATCATTGGGATTCTCAGGTTTGTCAACAACAGGTTCACTGGAAGCATGCAAAGTCCTATCATTTTTTTCTTCTTAGAAGGACTAGGTGCATCAACATTAGTTCTCTGAGAATCTTGCTCAACTATCTTAGGGTGGACCTCAGGATACAAAGGTTCCTGAGTCATTTTACCCCCTCTAGTCATAACTCTAACAGCATTATCATTTTTCTTATTATTTAATTCATTGAGCAAATCATCTTGAGCTTTAAGCACTTTTTCTACCTGAGTGGTGACCATAGAAGCATGTTTACTAATAAGTTTAAGGTCACCTTTAACTCTAGACATATAATCACTCAAGTGTTCAACCATATAACCATTACGTTTCAATTGTCTACCAACATAAGCATTGAAGTTTCCTTGTTTAACAATAAAATTCTCAAACTCATCCAAGCATTGGCTAGCAGACTTATTACGAGGGATATCACCTTCATCAAATCTATAGAGAGAATTTACCTTTACTACCTGTTGAAGGTTATTAAGACCATGTATTTCGTCAATAGGTGATAAATTCTTAACATCTTCAGCTTTAATACCCTTTTCTTTCATAGTTTTCTTTGCTTCTTGCATATCTTCAGGACTGAGAAATAGGTACCCCTTTTCTTTGGTGTTGGCTTAGGAGTTGGTTCACGAAGTGTCCAATCATTATCGTTACTCAATAATTTATTCAATACCAGTTCAGCTTGCTCAATAGTTCTTTCCCTGAAAACACAACCAACACAACTATCCAGGTGGTCTCTGGAAGCATCGGTTAGTCCATTATAAAAGATATCAAGTATTTCATTTTTCTTGAGAGGATGATCAGGCAAAGCATTAAGTAATTGGAGAAGCCTCCCCCAAGCTTGTGGGAGACTCTCTTCTTCAATTTTCACAAAATTATATATTTCCCTTAAGGCAGCTTGTTTCTTATGAGCGGGGAAATATTTAGCACAGAAGTAATAAATCATATCCTGGGGTCTACGCACACAACCAGGAGTAAGAGAATTAAACCATGTTTTAGCATCACCCTTTAATGAGAACGGAAATAACTTAAGGATATAGTAGTAACGATTTTTTTCCTCATGAGTGAACATGTGGCTATATCATTCAATTTAGTAAGATGTGCCACAACAATTTTAGATTCATAGCCATAAAAAGGATCAGATTCAACCAAAGTAATTAACTCAGGATCGATAGAGAAATCATAATCCTTATGAGAAATACAGATAGGTGAAGTAGCAAAAGCAGGGTCATATTTCATTCTAGCATTCAAAGACTTTTCTTTTAGCTCAGCTAACAGTTTCTTAAGATCATATCTATCTTTGCAAGCAAAAAGGTCTCTAGCAGTTTCTTCATCCATAACATAACCCTCAGGCACATCAGGCAATTCATATCTAGGGGGAGAATCTTCATCATCGCTTTCATTATCTATTTCAATAATTTCATTCTCTCCAACCCTAGCAAGTTGTTCATCAAGAAATTCACCTAATGGCACAGTATTATCAAGCATAGAAGTAGTTTCATCATAAGCATCATGCATAGCAGAAGTGGCATCATCAATAACATGCAACATATCAGAATCAATAGCGGGAGTAGGTGTCGCAAGTTTACTCAAAACAGAAGGTGAATCAAGTGCAGAGCTAGATGGCAGTTCCTGACCTCCCCTCCTAGTTGAGGGATAAATCTTGGATCTTTCGTCTTTCAAGTTCCTCATGGTGATCAACAGATATAAATCCCAAGTGACTCAAAGAATAGAGCTATGCTCCCCGGCGACGGCGCTACAAAATAGTCTTGATAACCCACAAGTATAGGGGATCGCAACAGTTTTCGAGGGTAGAGTATTCAACCCAAATTTATTGATTCGACACAAGGGGAGCCAAAGAATATTATCAAGTATTAGCAACTGAGTTGTCAATTCAACCACACCTGAAAGACGTAATATGTGCAGCAACGTATTTAGTAGCAAAGTAGTATGGAAGTAACGGTAATGGTGGCAATAGTAACAGTAGCAGTTTTTGTAGTAATCCTAATAGTGACAACGGAAAAGTAACTAAGCAAAGATCAATATGTGAAAAGCTCGTAGGCAATGGATCAATGATGGATAATTATGTAGGATGTGATTCCTCATGCAACAGTTATAACATAGGGTGACATAGAACTAGCTCAAGTTCATCAATGTAATGTAGGCATGTATTCCGAATATAGTCATACGTGCTTATGGAAAAGAACTTGCATGACATCTTTTGTCCTACCCTCCCGTGGCAGCGGGGTCCTATTGGAAACTAAGGGATATTAAGTCCTCCTTTTAATAGAGTACCGGATCAAAGCATTAACACTTAGTGAATACATGAACTCCTCAAACTAAGGTCATCACCGGGAGTGGTCCCGATTATTGTCACTTCGGGGTTGCCGGATCATAACACATAGTAGGTGACTATTGTTGCAAGATAGGATCAAGAACTCACATATATTCATGAAAATATAAAAGGTTCAGATCTGAAATCATGGCACTCGGGCCCTAGTGACAAGCATTAAGCATAGCAAAGTCATAGCAACATCAATCTTAGAACATAATGGATACTAGGGATCAAACCCTAACAAAACTAACTTGATTACATGGTAAATCTCATCCAACCCATCACCGAGCAGCAAGCCTACGATGGGATTACTCACGCACGGCGGTGAGCATCATGAAATTGGTGATGGAGGATGGTTGATGATGACGATGGCGACGGATTCCCCTCTCCGGAGCCCCGAACGGACTCCAGATCAGCCCTCCCGAGGAAGATTAGGGCTTGGCGGCGGGTCCGTATCGTAAAACGCGATGAATCCTTCTCTCTGATTTTTTTTCTCCCCGAAAGTGAATATATGGAGTCGGGGTTGAGGTCGGTGTAGTCCCAGGGGGCCCACGAGGCAGGGGGCGCGCCCCAGGGGGGTGCCCTACACCCTCGTGGATAGGGTGTGGCCCCCCTGATGCTGATTCTTTCGCCAATATTTTTCTTTAATTCCAAAACGTGTTTCCGTGGATTTTCAGGTCATTCCGAGAACTTTTATTTCTGCACAAAAATAACACCATGGCAATTCTGCTGAAAACAGCGTCAGTCCGGGTTAGTTCCATTCAAATCATGCAAGTTAGAGTCCAAAATAAGGGCAAAAGTGTTTGGAAAAGTAGATACGTTGGAGACGTATCACTAGCCATCCTCTCCTCCAGCTCGATCTCCCTCTGCTTGCCCTTCATGTTTGCCTCTGCCAGAAGCTCCTAGGCCCTAGCCTCGATGGCGAGCACCACCGGCCGTCGTCGAGGCGGTATCTCAGGAAGAGATCTCGCATGGCACTTCTTGATCTCCGGGAGACTTCTAGGACAACGTATCTGTCCATCCCCAATGGCTGCCGAGCCATGTTTCCTCCCATCACCAGATAGCATCATGAGCTCTGTATCCAAAGGACTCTGGCTCGGGTTGAAGTCATCCCCTTTCGTCGCCTTCCCAAAGTCTCTGTACCTCACGAGCTTGTTGTGGGAGGAGATATTGGTGAAGCTCTCTGGATGATCGAGGTCATCCTCAAAGAATGCCTTGGCCTTCTTGCACGGGGCCATATGGGCCATGGCATAGAGGTCATACAGCAGTGGCACTTCCTTCTTGTTGTGTTTCGCCTAAAAGAGAGGACCATCATATTAGTTAAAGGTTGAAGCTAGCATGAAGAATGAAATTGTCTGAATCGTGAAGGGCTGAAACCACATACCCAGTGATCCCCGTACTCGAACAGGTTGGAGCTCCCTTGATGGTGTGGCACACCTCGCATTTGGGCACGCTTATCCCTGGTCTTGTTGTGACGCCCGGATAATCATGCTACAGTAATCCCACGTTAACGGTGCCACGTCACCCCGGTTACTGTTGCTAATCTCGCGTTGGATCAAAAACTTCTCAAATTCAAAAGTTTAAATAAATGTCAGACGTCAAACTTTTCAAAAGTTAAAACAAAATTGTTCGGGAGGTGCCATATTTTGCATATGTAAATATGGTGTAATAAACACATTTTTATAAAATGCCTAAATGATTTAAAATGAAATAAAACAGAAAATAAAATAAATAAAAGAAAGAAAATACAAAAGAGAAAAACAAACTAACAAAAACAAAAAAACAAAAGGGCTAACACCCCTCCCACTGGGCTCAGGCCCAGCAGGCCACCGGCCCAACCGGACCAACCGCCCCCACTCCCCATATCCCCCACTCCCGTACCCCGTACCCCCCCACCGACACCCCACTCACCCCCGAAATATCTCCCCCCTCTCTCCCCCGATTGGATCGGGAACGGAGGAGGAGGCCGCCGCCCGGATCGCCCGTCGACGTCCATCGCCGCCTCGCCCCCGCCACTCGACGCGCTCGCTGGTGCCGCCCCTCCCGGACTCCTCCGCGCCCCTCCTCTTCCTCGTGCGGCTTCCGCCTGAAGCCGTGGCCTCGCCTCGTCGCCGACACGATGCCGTCGCCCGTCGTCGCCACCACCACATCGCCGGAACGCTCCCTCGCGGGATCTCCTCCTCGCCGGCGTCGCGTCCCCGTCTTCCTCCCCGAGCACCGCTGCCTAGACCCCACGGTCCCATGGTGAGGCCCCGGCGTCTCCTCCTCCTCCCTGCTCCGGCCACTTCGGCCATGGCCTCGCTCACCGACGCCCGCACGCGCGCCGGCCGCCCTGGCCGCGCCCGCGCCCCCTGCCTGTGCCCGCGTGGCCTGCCGCTTGTAGTCACCCGTCGGCCTGGTCGTGCTCCCGCTCGGCCCCTGGCGACGCTCGCGCCCGCTTTCCCTCCGTTGCTGACAAGCCGGCCACTACCTCCCCTCGCGTCGTCGCTTGCCCCGTGGCTGGCGCCCGCCACCGCAGTCGTCCCGCCGCCGCCTCCCTTGGCCTGGCCGCCGGCGCCGGCGTGCGCCGCGCGCGCCCAGCGCCCTCGGGCATGCGCCCCTCGGTTTGCGCCCGCACCCCCTGCACACGGCGCCCGTGGCCCGCTGCGCCCGCTCGGGCGCACGCCCGCACCCGAACGCCCGATCCGCCAGCCCCTTGCGGCCTATGACATATGGGGCCCACCCCTAGAACGAAAAGAAAAAAGAATAAAAATAAATAAAAACATTATAATTAATTAATTAAGAAAATTAATTTACTTAATTAATCCTGTTAATTAATCTAATTAAGCCTAATTAATTAATCTAATCACTTAAATTAAATTAACTAATCCTGTTTAGTTAACTAAGTCAATGACATGCGGGACCCACACATCAGATTGACCCAGTCAACGCCTTGTTGACTGCTGACATCATGCTGACGTCATGATGACGTCAGCATACACTATTCTGGATAATGTTGAATTAAATTAATTAAATAAATTCTAAAAATGATTTAAAACTTTAGAAAATCATATAAAATAAACCGTAGCTCAGATGAAAATACTTTCTACATGAAAGTTGCTCAGAACTACGAGACGAATCCGGATACGCAGCCCGTTCGTCCACCACATATCCCTAGCATAGCAAACGTGCAACAATCCCCCTCCGGTTCATCTGTCCGAAAACGCGAAACACCGGGAATACTTTCCCGGATGTTACCCCCCCTTCGTCGGTATCACCTCCTACCGCGTTAGGGCACACCTAACACCACGCATTGTCTTGTCATGCACCGTCATGCTTATGTTTGCATTATATTTATTGTTTCTTCCCCCTCTTCTCTCGTTAGACACCGAGACCGACGCCGCTGCTACCCAGTACGACTACGGTGTTGACAACCCCTCCTTCTCGGCTGAGCTTCCAGGCAAGCCCCCCCTTGATCACCGGATATCGCCTATTCTTCTCTATACTGCTTGCATTAGAGTAGTGTAGCATGTTACTGCTTTCCGTTAATCCTATCTGGATGCATAGCCTGTCCTTGATACTACTGTTGTTACCTTAACCTACAATCCTACATGCTTATTATAGGATGCTAGTTTTCCATCAGTGGCCCTACATTCTTGTCCGTCTGCTGTGCTATACTATCGGGCCGTGATCACTTGGGCGGTGATCACGGGTATATACTTATATACTATATACATGACACCTGTGGTGACTAAAGTCGGGTCGGCTCGTAGGAGTACCCGCAAGTGGATCTTGTGGCGGAGCGACCGGGCAGGTTGAGACCGCCTAGGTGAGAGGTGGGCCTGGCCCTGGACGGCGTCCGTGGTTACTTCAAAATAACACGCTTAACGAGTTCTTGGTATTTGATCTGAGTCTGGCCATTTGGTCTATACGCACTAACCAACTACGCGGGAACAGTTATGGGCACTCGACGTCGTGGTATCAGCCGAAGCCTTCGTGACGTCAGCGACTGAGTGGCGCGCGTCGGATTGGACTGGAACGCCTACTAGGCTAGGTCTGCTTTCGGCCGCGTTCGCAACGTGCAGGTGTGCAATGGGCGATGGGCCCAGACCCCCGCGCCATAGGATTTAGACCGGCGTGCTGACCTCTTTGTTGTGCCTAGGTGGGGCTGCGACGTGTTGATCTTCCGAGGCCGGGCATGACCCAGAAAAGTGTGTCCGGCCAAATGGGATCGAGCGTGTTGGGTTATGTGGTGCACCCCTGCAGGGAAGTTTATCTATTCGAATAGCCGCGTCCCTCGGTTAAAGGACGACCCGGAGTTGTACCTTGACCTTATGACAACTAGAACCGGATACTTAATAAAACACACCCTTCCAAGTGCCAGATACAACCCGGTGATCGCTCTCTAACAGGGCGACGAGGAGGGGATCGCCGGGTAGGATTATGCTATGCGATGCTACTTGGTGAACTTCAATCTACTCTCTTCTACATGCTGCAAGATGGAGGTGGCCAGAAGCGTAGTCTTCGACAGGATTAGCTATCCCCCTCTTATTCTGGCATTCTGCAGTTCAGTCCACCGATATGGCCCTTTACACATATACCCATGCATATGTAGTGTAGCTCCTTGCTTGCGAGTACTTTGGATGAGTACTCACGGTTGCTTTTCTCCCTCTTTTCCCCCTTTCCTTTCTACCTGGTTGTCGCAACCAGATGCTGGAGTCCAGGAGCCAGACGCCACCGTCGACGACGACTCCTATGACACTGGAGGTGCCTACTACTACGTGCAGCCCGCTGACGACGACCAGGAGTAGTTAGGAGGATCCCAGGCAAGAGGCCTGCGCCAATTTCGATCTGTATCCCAGTTTGTGCTAGCCTTCTTAAGGAAAACTTGTTTAAGTTATGTCTGTACTCAGATATTGTTGCTTCCGCTGACTCGTCTATGATCGAGCACTTGTATTCGAGCCCTCGAGGCCCCTGGCTTGTATTATGATGCTTGTATGACTTATTTATGTTGTAGAGTTGTGTTGTGATATCTTCCCGTGAGTCCCTGATCTTGATCGTACACATTTGCGTGCATGATTAGTGTATGATTGAATCGGGGGCATCACAAGTTGGTATCAGAGCCGACTGCCTGTAGGAATCCCCCTTTCCAACTCCTTGGCCGAAGTCGAGTCTATTCATTGAAAAACTTTTACTAACATGGCTGTGTGGCTTACGGGCCCACGTCGCCATTGGGTGGTATTAGGATCTTGTACTCCTCGATCCTTACTCTGGGACTCTGATCTCTCTTCTATTCGGGTTAAATGATTTTGCTAAATCTAACATTAGGACCTCGTTATCACTTTCACCCGGAGAGCCCCTTATTACTGATGATCGTCTGCTGCACGTGAAGACCCTGAAGATACTCTCCGTTGTTAACCTGAGAACTTGTGTTCATCACTTTTGCAATTCCCTTCCATCGATAAACTCCTATGGATAACCACGTATACTCGCCATTCATACAATGTTTCCCAGTTGATCTTGTTATTACAAGATACCCCGAAATTCTCTCTGTTGTTCCGAGAATCCTTTGAGCTTACTGCCTTGCTGTTCTTTGTCACCTGAATACCCCTACAGATAATTCTCGCACTTACCCAGTATCCGCTCACCCCCAGTTGATTCAAGTATTTCACAAAAGTGTTCAAAATACCATTCGATCTTCTGAAAATCCTCAGGAGCCTTTTTGCTCTTGAAATTATTGCTTACTTGCATTATGATTAATCTTAAGTCTCGCAATCTTATTGGCATCTCTTGTCATTATCATTTTGAGTCTGTTGAATCAATTTGTTGCGAATGCTCGCAATCCTCAATCAGAGCCTAGAATTCATCCTTCCGGCTCAGACGTCATTTTTAAGATGAGCTGGATCTCGACCAATCAAATTGTCGTCGTTTGTACCCCTAAGCTTACTCAAGTTATCCATCCTTAATCAGAGCATTTGCTTCTGATCCTTTGATTTGGAAACTATAATTCCTTTACATGTGAGCATTGAATTAGTCAGTTGCTTCTATAATCCAATGCCTTCACATTGTTTCTTCCTCTGGTTGTGTGCCGATACTCACATCAGCTCCGCTATGGACCGTCGGATCCTTTGTTGGAATATCATCCGACAGTGTCTTTCGTATACAAAAACCTCAAGAAGTTCTTTCCTTGATACACAATGCCTTCAGTAAAATTGTATCCTCTCGTTTTGTCGCCCATGCTCTACTATCGAGCTTGAGTTATTTACCCCTGAAGTTTGTGATATATGTTTCCACGATGCCCCGATGGGTTGAACCTAGGCCTTCCTTAATATGTGTGACCTCAAAAGTTTTCACGAGTCCTACTCTTCTGGTATTTTGCTAGATAAAATTTCAACATTACAACTTCTTCGAAAATGAGAAGTGAATGAAAGGTTATGCATTAGAGAAGTGGGAGTCGACCTTGAACTTTGTGTTCATGCCCACGGACACGATGTAGATCTTATCATTAAAGCTTCTCTTAAATTAATTATTCCCTTGGTATAAGTTCATCCTATATCTGGGATCTGGCCTTTTGCAATCGTGGTTCCGACCATGTTCTCCTTTAAATACCATTTCTCGTGCAAGTGTAAGCACTTGTCTTCTATAGAGCAATACCCTAGTCCACCCTCTACTTTGATCTGTCGTCGAGTATTACCCCTGGTATCTCGAGATTATCACAGAACCGCATAAGTTCTTATGAGTTCTTCATCAAGTACTACATTCTCACGGATTACAATTTTTCCTGGGTTTTGAGTGGTTAATCACTCGAGTACCCCGATAATTGAATCGAGTCCGCACTACGGTTCAACAACTTTTAGTAATGTTCCTTACTTACGAGTTGGTACCCGATCGCGTCATTCCTAGCCTGTTTGGCTATATCATTATCTTGATGATTTTAATTGTGCTACCTAGTCCTTATTCTCGGAGCACAAAATTCGACGATGAGCTAATCTTACGACGATCTTTCTCGTCATATCATTTCTCCTTGAACAGCAAACTTGATTTCAAGTTTGTGTCGTACCCATGGTTCCAATAACCCTTTGCTTCATCATTCCTTTGACTTGATGTCATCGCCGACCGATTACATCTTCATGAAACCTCTTGACAAATGTGTCGTGATCATAATCAACATCCTGAGCTCTTCCAAGATATATATCGAATTCTTGATGAGAAATACCATCCTTGCCCCTCGATGGGTTGTGTTATCATCGACCACTTTATTGCCTTCCGTTCAACACAAACTTATTCGTATTTTGTGTTATACCTTGAGATCCTTGCTATCCAGCATTTGTTCTTGTTTACCTTGGAGTATTGCCATCTTTTATGTCAAGAATGTCCTGAGAGTTTCACCACCTCTTAAGAATTCTTGATATAGTAATACTTCTTGCCATCTCCGTTCGTATCTTGGTCCCCGTGTTGTTTCTAACCGGAAAACCGTCAACTGAACTATGATGTGTGAATTCAAAACTTCTAGCAACCCTCTTGCCTTGAAGTGAGTGGTCGGTAGTTTCATTCTAAGACTTTTTGGTTATTGATTCACCATCCTAACATTGATCGTGCTACTTGGCCCATATTTTCGGTGCACCTTTTCAACCAATGTTTAATTGTGTATGTTTTCCTCGAGCATACATCATTGTATCATTTGATCTGACTAATGTTTTCTACTTGTTCACATGATAGTGGAAATCCATCTCTTTGGAAATCTCGATGTGTTGTCACTGAGTCCATCGGCCACATCATCTTCTTCTCCTTGGTTTAATGATGAATTCATGATTCAGAACTTGCTTCCATAATTCGTTTCCCGAGGATCTTGCAACGCCATCTCGTCAAATTGTGTTGCACCCCTTCCTTCTTAGACATCATGAGTCTGAGTTATCCTAACACCAATCAGATCTGAATCTCGGTCAGATATGATGGTTGGAGCTTATTTCCAAGAGTTATAACATTGGTCTTTATGTGACCCGATAAGGTGATGTCGTGCCTAGCACACCTGACCGGAAGACCTATTGTTATAGTTCTTCCTTTCAGCAAGGTTATCCATTCTTCCATGAGGAAATTGTAAGACTTATTCTACAAGTTATTCCTGATGCATCCATTGAGTATCCAAAGTGACCCTTGCTTGAAGACCATGTCAATGCTATCCCGAAGCATGTCTGTGGTACTCCGATTTTCGACAAGAACATTTGAAGCACAATGCTAAATTTTTGTTATCAATTATTCAAACACCGTTGTTTGGGTAATGTCATGAACTTTCTCTTCCCTAACCTAAATGGTTCGCTTCTAACCATTGCCCTTGGGAAGGATATACCCCTGAAATATGTGTTTAAACACATTTTCCTTTCCATTGTTCTGTTTAATCTGATAATCATATTTTCCTTTCCATTGGTTGGTTTAACGTTTCTGGTGATCATTATGATCTAAGCAGTATTAATTCCCTGCTTGTGCAAACACCTCGGTGTACAACTCTGTCAGTAAGACCATGTTACTATTGTTGGTGACATTCCGGTAACCACCGATGGACGAGAACTTTGCCTATTGGTCTGCCTCGTTTCAACGAGCAGGAAAATGGTTCTCTTCGTCCCACGCCCTTGGTACCAAACTTTGTTGCCAACATAATTGACACGCTATTCTCTGACCTGCCTTGCTATCATGGTCGTGCAAGATCTTAGCACCTTTCTACTTTTAACTCACATGGTGGGCCCATAACCCGAAGTTCCACAGGATCGAAACCTGACTCTCCTGTACAACCCTGTTTCTAATGGTTATTCCCCATGCTTGGCTTCGTATTTAATTAACAGGCCACCTTCCTAGTGCTCTATTCTGGTATCAGACGCAATACTTACTCTCGCTGCTCTGAACCCCCTTTCTCACTCTGGTTCAGACTCCGAGCAACTATCTATCCGCTTGGAACCTCTTATTGTACCTTCGTACCTTACTCTTGATGTATTTTATATGTTCAACTCGAGAGATAATCTTATGCTCATTCATGGGTTAACCCCAGATTGTTTCCCTCCTAAGCATTCTGTCGTAGCCGAGCTGCCCCTTATCTATTCGTAAGTACGTTGAAGTTCCTGAAGAAAAGGACGTCTTCACCACGATGACCTGAAGCAGAGAAATGAAGACGTCAATGTAATGGATCGACCTCTTCGAGAAGAGCAACCAAAGACGAGAAGATCCGTTAGAATTTCGTAACCAGAACTTTCCCCCTTGCACCCCTCTTAAATCTCGGGACGAGATTTCTTGTAGTGGAGGAGAATTGTGACGCCCGGATAATCATGCTACAGTAATCCCACGTTAACGGTGCCACGTCACCCTGGTTACTATTGCTAATCTCGCGTTGGATCAAAAACTTCTCAAATTCAAAAGTTTAAATAAATGTCAGACGTCAAACTTTTCAAAAGTTAAAACAAAATTGTTCGGGAGGTGCCATATTTTGCATATGTAAATATGGTGTAATAAACACATTTTTATAAAATGCCTAAATGATTTAAAATGAAATAAAACAGAAAAGAAAATAAATAAAAGAAAGAAAATACAAAAGAGAAAAACCAACTAACAAAAACAAAAAAACCAAAAGGGCTAACACCCCTCCCACTGGGCTCAGGCCCAGCAGGCCACCGGCCCAACCGGACCAACTGCCCCCACTCACCATATCCCCCACTCCCGTACCCCGTACCCCCCCACCGACACCCCACTCCTCCCCCGAAATATCTCCCCCCTCTCTCCCCCGATTGGATCGGGAACGGAGGAGGAGGCCGCCGCCTGGATCGCCCGTCGACGTCCATCGCCGCCTCGCCCCCGCCACTCGACGCGCTCGCCGGTGCCGCCCCTCCCGGACTCCTCCGTGCCCCTCCTCTTCCTCGTGCGGCTCCCGCCTGAAGCCGTGGCCTCGCCTCATCGCCGACACGATGCCGTCGCCCGTCGTCGCCACCACCACGTCATCGGAACTCCCTCGCAGGATCTCCTCCTCGCCGGCGTCGCGTCCCCGTCTTCCTCCCCGAGCACCGCTGCCTAGACCCCACGGCCCCATGGTGAGGCCCCGGCGTCTCCTCCTCCTCCCTGCTCCGGCCACTTCGGCCATGGCCTCGCTCACCGACGCCGGCACGCGCGCCGGCCCCCCTGGCCGCGCCCGCGGCCCCTGCCTGTGCCCGCGTGGCCTGCCGCCTGTAGTCACCCGTCGGCCTCGTCGTGCTCCCGCTCGGCCCCTGGCGACGCTCGCGCCCGCTTCCCCTCCGCCGCTGACCCGCCGGCCACTACCTCCCCTCGCGCCGTTGCTTGCCCCGCGGCTGGCGCCCGCCACCGCAGTCGTCCCTCCGCCGCCTCCCTTGGCCTGGCCGCCGGCGCCGGCGTGCGCCGCGCGCGCCCAGCGCCCTCGGGCATGCGCCCCTCGGGTTGCGCCCGCACCCCCCTACACATGGCGCCCGTCGCCCGCTGCGCCTGCTTGGGCGCACGCCCGCACCCGAACGCCCAATCCGCCAGCCCCTTGCGGCCTATGACATATGGGGCCCACCCCCAGAACGAAAAGAAAAAAAGAATAAAAATAAATAAAAATAATATAATTAATTAATTAAGACAAATAATTTACTTAATTAATCCTGTTAATTAATCTAATTAAGCCTAATTAATTAATCTAATCACTTAAATTAAATTAACTAATCATGTTTAGTTAACTAAGTCGATGACATGCGGGACCCACACGTCAGATTGACCCAGTCAACGCCTTGTTGACTGCTGACGTCAGCATACACTATTCTGGATAATGTTGAATTAAGTTAATTAAATAAATTCTCAAAATAATTTAAAACTTTAGAAAATCATATAAAATAAACCGTAGCTCAGATGAAAATACTTTCTACATGAAAGTTGCTCAGAACTACGAGACGAATCCGGATAGGCCGCCCGTTCGTCCACCACATATCCCTAGCATAGCAAACGTGCAACAATCCCCTCCGGTTCATCTGTCCGAAAACGCGAAACACTGGGAATACTTTCCCGGATGTTACCCCCCATTCGTCAGTATCACCTCCTACCGCGTTAGGCACACCTAACACCGCGCATTGTCTTGTCATGCACCATCATGCTTATGTTTGCATTATATTTATTGTTTCTTCCCCCTCTTCTCTCGTTAGACACCGAGACCGACGCCGCTGCTACCCAGTACGACTACGGTGTTGACAACCCCTCCTTCTCGGCTGATCTTCCAGGCAAGCCCCCCCTTGATCACCAGATATCGCCTATTCTTCTCTATACTGCTTGCATTAGAGTAGTGTAGCATGTTACTGCTTTCCGTTAATCCTATCCAGATGCATAGCCTGTCCTTGATACTACTGTTGTTACCTTAACCTACAATCCTACATGCTTAGTATAGGATGCTAGTTTTCCATCAGTGGCCCTACATTCTTGTTCGTCTGCTGTGCTATACTATCGGGTCGTGATCACTTGGGCGGTGATCACGGGTATATACTTATATACTATATACATGACACCTGTGGTGACTAAAGTCGGGTCGGCTCGTAGGAGTACCCGCAAGTGGATCTTGTGGCGGAGCGACCGGGCAGGTTGAGACCGCCTAGGTGAGAGGTGGGCCTGGCCCTGGACGGCGTCCGCGGTTACTTCAAAATAACACGCTTAACGAGTTCTTGGTATTTGATCTGAGTCTGGCCATTTGGTCTATACGCACTAACCAACTACGCGGGAACAATTATGGGCACTCGACGTCGTGGTATCAGCCGAAGGCTTCGTGACGTCAGCGACTGAGTGGCGCGCGCCGGATTGGACTGGAACGCCTACTAGGCTAGGTCTGCTTTCGGCCGCGTTCGCAACGTGCAGGTGTGCAATGGGCGATGGGCCCAGACCCCCGCGCCATAGGATTTAGGCCGGCGTGCTGACCTCTCTGTTGTGCCTAGGTGGGGCTGCGACGTGTTGATCTTCCGAGGCCGGGCATGACCCAGAAAAGTGTGTCCGGCCAAATGGGATCGAGCGTGTTGGGTTATGTGGTGCACCCCTGCAGGGAAGTTTATCTATTCGAATAGCCGTGTCCCTCGGTAAAAGGATGACCCGGAGTTGTACCTTGACCTTATGACAACTAGAATCGGATACTTAATAAAATACACCCTTCCAAGTGCCGGATACAACCCGGTGATCGCTCTCTAACAGGGCGACGAGGAGGGGATCGCCGGGTAGGATTATGCTATGCGATGCTACTTGGAGGACTTCAATCTACTCTCTTCTACATGCTGCAAGATGGAGATGGCCAGAAGCATAGTCTTCGACAGGATTAGCTATCCCCCTCTTATTCTGGCATTCTGCAGTTCAGTCCACTGATATGGCCCTTTACACATATACCCATGCATATGTAGTGTAGCTCCTTGCTTGCGAGTACTTTGGATGAGTACTCACGGTTGCTTCTCTCCCTCTTTCCCCCCTTTCCTTTCTACCTGGTTGTCGCAACCAAATGCTGGAGTCCAGGAGCCAGACGCCACCGTCGACGACGACTCCTACGACACTGGAGGTGCCTACTACTACGTGCAGCCCGCTGACGACGACCAGGAGTAGTTAGGAGGATCCCAGGCAGGAGGCCTGCGCCTCTTTCGATCTGTATCCCAGTTTGTGCTAGCCTTCTTAAGGCAAACTTGTTTAACTTATGTCTGTACTCAGATATTGTTGCTTTCGCTGACTCGTCTATGATCGAGCACTTGTATTCGAGCCCTCGAGGCCCGTGGCTTGTATTATGCTGCTTGTATGACTTATTTATGTTGTAGAGTTGTGTTGTGATATCTTCCCGTGAGTCCCTGGTCTTGATCGTACACATTTGCGTGCATGATTAGTGTATGATTGAATCGGGGGCGTCACACTTGTTGTGTTCGGCTAGCTATTGGGGAGAGCACCACTCATCCACCAACGCCTCCCAACAGTCCATCATATCTGCACACCATCTCGGGGGCACCTAAGTTTGGCAAAGAGAAATTTCAGCGCTACGCCTATGAATGAAATCAAGGAAACTAAGTACAAGGCCTTAAGAATAGGTAATTACCTTCATGTACTTCTCCTTACTCAGATACTTGCGGTGGCACTTCTTCTTGGCCCTCCTAATGTTAGTCGAGGCGTAGTAGTCTCGAACAGCCTGCACCCTAGCCTCGTGCCGTAAGTTCTGAAGTAGGCGCTTGCACTCGGCTTCGAGAACCCTAGATGCCTCCGCCTCGTGTTCCTCAGAACACATGTAGAAGGTATGCAATCGAACAAGACAACACTGATTAGTACAATCACTAGGTAATGTTGTTTTTTAATTTTGTAAAGGTGAAATTACCAAAAACTGCCGCCTCACAATGTCGGCCACCATCTGGCACAAGACATCGTCGACCCTCTCCTCTGGCGGGGCCAGGACAGCCACGTACATCTCCCAGCTCAATGCTAGCTGTGGAACCTGACCCTCACCGGGCAACGTGACCCACCCCGGAAAGTGCTGCCGGCAAATCACACCAAGGACCTGGTTGGGCCTGCGGACACCATCGGCGTGTGTCTAACCCCTGCAGTATGACAAGGCCAACACATTAGATATTAATTCGAAGAAACATGAAGGACAAAGGTTAAAAAAGATTAAATGCACTTACTTCTCCCCGTTAGGCTGAATAAACCACCTCTGATCGTGGGTCGCCGGCACGGCCGGGAGCTTCGTACCACAACGCTGGTAGACCTTCTTGCCCTGCTCAACCAGCTCGCCCTCGCTAAAACTATTGTCAGACCAGGTCTCCTCGCCATCAGCATGGCCACTAGTCTCCCGAGTCACGTGGGATGAAGACTCTGGGACTGGAGTCTCGTGGGACGAAGACTCTGGGGCCCGAGTCTCGTAGGACGAAGGCTCGGCAACCCGAGGCTCGTGGACCAGAATCCGAGACGGGTCCAAGTCTGAAGGCTCCACCTGAGACGGAGTACTCCGGTGGTCCGGAGAATCATCTTGGGGTGGCGGCGAGGAAGGCACAACAGCCTTCCTACCTCTCCCGCCGCCACGTCCACCTCTAGCTGTACCCCACTTCGTCTTCCCCCGACCTCTCCCGGCCGAAGAAGAAGCGCCCGCCGGTGTTTGCATGCTGTGTACCAGCGCTCTCCGAAGGTGCTGGGGTGGAATAATGATACGTCTCCAACGTATCTATAATTTATGAAGTATTCATGCCATGTTTACAATAGTTTTATATGATTTTGGTATGATTTGACTAGAACTCACCTGGACTGACGCTGTTTTCAGCAGAACTACCGTGGTGTTGTTTTTGTGCAGAAATAAACTTCTCGGAATGCGATGAAAATCAATGGAGAATTTTTCTGGAAAATATAAAAAATACTGGAACGAAGAGTTACCGGACGGGAGTCTCGTGGGCCCCACGAGGGTGGAGGGCGCGCTCACCCCCTGGGGCACGCCCCCTGCCTCGTGGATTCCCTGTGGGGCCCCCTGATTTGTTCTCGACGCCAACCTCTCCTATAAATACCCAAACCTCCATAAAATAACCTAGATCGGAAGTTCCGCCGCCGCAAGCCTCTGTAGCCACGAGAAATCAATCTAGGCCTTCTCTGGCACCCTGCCGTAGGGGGCCATCATCACCGGAGGCCATGGAGGAGGATCCCGGAGGGGCCATCATCGCCATGAAGGCCAAGGTCCAGAGGGAGAACCTCTCCCCATCCAGGGGGGGAGGCCATTGAGGAGGAAGCACAAGGGGGAGAACCTCTCCTCCTCACTCTCGGTGGCACCTGAGTGCCATCGGGAGGGGAATCATCGCCGCGGTGATCTTCTTCATCAACATCACCATCATCATCTCTTTTACGCAGTCCACTCTCCTGCACCCCTCTGTAATCCCTACTTGAACATGGTGCTTTATGCCACATATTATGATCCAATGATGTGTTGCCATCCTATGATGTTTTGAGTAGATATCCTTTGTCTTTGGGTTGATTGATGATCTAGATTGGTACGAGTTGTATGTTTTATTGTGGTGCTGTCCTATTGTGCCCTCCGTGTCACGCAAGCGTGAGCGATTCCCGCTGTAGGGTGTTGCAATATGTTCATGATTCGCTTATAGTGGGTTGCTTGAGTGACAGAAGCATAAACCCGAGTAAGGGGGTTGTGGCGTATGGGATAAAGGGGACTTGATGCTTTAATGTTATGGTTGGGTTTTACCTTAATGATCTTTAGTAGTTGCGGATGCTTGCTAGAGTTCCAATCATAAGTGCATATGATCCAAGAAGAGAAAGTATGTTAGCTTATTCCTCTCCCTCATATGAAATTGCAATGACGACTATCGGTCTTGTTAACAATTGCCTAGGATAATTCCGCACACCGACCCATCATTATTCCACACTCGCTATTTATAATATTTAGTAATATATTCTAACTTTATGATAACAACACCTACTTTTATATTTTACCTCTCCGATATCATGCAAAGTTATCCTCTTCATACCCACAACGTAGTTTTATTTCTCGTTTCTAGTTTGAAGCAAATGTTCGGTGTACATAGAGTCGTATCAGTGGCAGATAGGACTTGAGAGAATATTGATCTTACCTTTAGCTCCTTGTGGATTCGAACTCCATACTTATCACTTCCACCTTTGGGAATTGCTACGATGATTCCCTGCACTTGGGGATTATCGAGCTCTTTTCTGGCGCCGTTGCCGGGGAGCAATAGCGTGGGGTTGATATTCTCGAGTGTTCTTGTTTGCTTTCTTCACTAAGTAGATTTAGTTTTTCCTTTTTGTTTTTGTTTAGTTGTGGGTGAAACATAAAAAAAATTAAAAGAATGAAAATACAAAAAATTTTACTTGCCTCTCATGCCTAAAAAGTTTTTCAATAAGAGAAGTGATTGGAAGATTATGCATTGAAGAAGTGAGGGTCGACCTTCAGCACTTGTGTTCATGCTCATGGAAACAATGTAATTTTTTTTCATGGAAGCTTATCTGAAAATAATTATCCCCTTGTATATATCCATTGTATTATAAAAATAATGTGCCAAGCTTTGGTTTTAGGATGATTAGATTGCTTGTTTACTATGTGCAGTACAAAAACAGAAATTTTGGCTGTAGTGCGTGAATTTACATTTTTAACTGGAAAGTCAAATGGGTCTGAAACTTTTTTCACATTACTTCTGTACAAATTGTTTAAATTTTCATATTTTTTAGAATTTTTTGGAGTTACAGAAGTTTACTAAACTTCCAGATTACTACAGATTGTCCTGTTTCTGACAGATTCTGTTTTCTATGTGTTGATCGCTTATTTTGATGAATCTATGGGTAGTATCGGGGGGTATGAACCATGGTGAAGTTGGAATACAATAGATAAAGTGCTAATATGAAATTGGAATGAGTTTGCAACAGTACCTAAAGGTAGTGATTTCCTTTAGTATACTAACGGATCTCACAAAGTTTTTGTTAAGTTTTTGTGGATGATGTGTTCGAAGAACGAGAAGTTACCGACGTGAGAAGAATAAAGAGAGGCAAGAGTTAAAGCTTGGGGATGCCCAAGGCACCCCAAGTAAATATTCCAAGGATACTCAAGCATCTAAGCTTGGGGATGCCCCGGTTGGCATCCCATCTTTCTTCTTCAACAATTATCGGTATACCTCGGTTTTTGTTTTGTTCACATGATTTGTGTCCTTTGTGTTTTTATTTTTCTTTAAGAACCATGCTAGTATGAGATGTCCCTTCATCAATTTATAGAATGATTCATGTGCTTCACTTATATCTTTTGAGTATGACCTTATAGAATGCTCTTTGTGCTTCACTTAAATCTTTTGAGTATGGTTTTATAGAATGCTTCGTGTGCTTCACATATATATTTTGAGCTTGGATATTGGTTAGTCTATATTAATTGTAGAATTCTCCATGAACTTAACTTATATCTTTTGGAGTATGAATAATACTATCATCTAAAGCAGGTTTGGAAGAGTGTCAACTTTAGGAATTAGTGATCCCACTATTCCGAATGAGAAGAATTTTGCTTATTTGGAGAGTAGAAAAATTTCTATGCTTGTAGATCATGAAAAGAATGCTTTATGTGATGGTTATATTGTTGGATTCATTCATGATGCTACTGAAAATTATTATGATGGAGGAATATATGCTTGTAGGAGTTGCCATAATACCAAGTTTCCTCTCTATGTGCTTAAAGTTTTGAAGTTATACTTGTTTTGCCTTCCTATGCTAGTTGATTCTTGTTCCTATAAATTATGTGTTCAAAAAATCCCTAGGAATAGGAAGTGGATTAGATTCAAATATGCTAGTCATATTCTTCATGATGCTCTCTTTATGTTTCAATTCTTTTCTTTTATGTGAGCATCATTGAAATCATCATGCCTAGCTAAAAGGCATTAAGGAAAAGCGCTTGTTGGGAGATGACCCAATATTTACCCTTACTGTTTTTGTGTGTTTACATGATTAAGCTACTGTAGTAATCATGTTTTATAGCTTTTGTTTCAATAAAGTGCCAAGTAAGACCTTTGGGAAGACTTGGGTGAAAGTTAATGTGATCTTGCTGTAAAAAAACAGAAACTTTGCACTCACGAGATTATCTGCCATTTTTTTACAGAAGGGTGATTTTGAGTTGATTCGTTTTGCAGAAGATTAATAGACAAATTCGTCACGTCCACCAACTTATTTCATAATTTTTGGAGTAGCAGAAGTATAATTTCTGTTCATATCATTACAGACTGTTCTGTTTCTGACAGATTCTGATTTCATTGCATAGTTTGCTTGTTTTCTAGTTTCTATGGATTATATTTCTCAATATAAATTGTAGAAATGATATGGTACAGTAGGCATTGTGTGAGAACAATTGTGAACCTTGTCTTTGATAGTACCAAAGTGAATGGTTACTCTTTATCATACTAACCTATCTCACGAAGTTCCGTTAAGTTTTGTGTGATTGAAGTTTTCAAGCTTTGAGTGAAATATCGATATGAGGAGAATAAGGAGTGGAAAGACCCTAAGCTTGGGGATGCCCAAGGCACCCAAGGTAATATTTCAGGAAGACTCAAGTGCCTAAGCTTGGGGATGCCCCGGAAGGCATCCCCTCTTTCGTCTTCAAAACCATCGGTATACCTTACTCGGAACTATATTTTTATTCGTCACATGATATGTATTTTGCATGGAGCGTATTTTCAATTTTACTTGCTGTTTGAATAAAATCATTGGATCTGAAATATTTAATGAAAAAGAATCCTCCCATGGCTAGTTAATTATTTGACTACTCAGTGTTCTTCACTTATATCTTTTGGAGTACTTTGTCATTTACTCATGTGCTTCACGTATATCCTATGAGTAAATGGTTGAATGGATTGAATATCATAAATCTGAATTTATATATGTTTCATATGCTTATACCATGGGGAGTAATGACTTCACACGGAATAATTATAGGTAGTAAACTTATTTGAAAGTTATCAAACGCAGAATTGGTCACTTGAACAATTCATGAAAGAATATTGAAGGAAGAGAGATTTCACATATAAATATACTATCTTGGACATCTTTTGTAATTGTGAGCACTCATTAAAATATGACATGCTAAAAGGTTGGTGTTGGACAAGGAAGACAATGTAATGGGTTATGTTTTCTTATATCCGAAATAAAGTATATTGTCATGGATCATCCAACATGCTGAGCTTGCCTTTCCCCCTCATGCTAGCCAAATTCTTTGCACCAAGTAGAGATACTACTTGTGCTTCCGAATATCCTTAAACCCGGTTTTGCCATGAGAGTCCACCATATCTACCTATGGATTGAGTAAGATCCTTCAAGTAAGTTGTCATTGTTGCATGCAATAAAAAAATTGCTCTCTAAATATGTATGATCTATTAGTGTGGAGAAAATAAGCTTTATACGATCTTGTGATATGGAAGCAATAAAAGCGACAGACTGCATAATAAAGGTCCCTATCACAAGTGGCAATATAAAGTGATGTTCTTTTGCATTAAGATTTTGTGCATCCAACTATAAAAGCACATAACAACCTCTGCTTCCCTCTGCGAAGGGCCTATCTTTTACTTTTATCTTCTAACCTTATACAAGAGTCATGGTGATCATCACCTTTCATTTTTACACTTTTTCCTTTGGCAAGCACATTGTGTTGGAAAGATCCTAATATATATCCACTTGGATGTAGGTTTTCATAAATTATTATTTTTGACATTACCCTTGAGGTAAAAGGTTGGGAGGCGAAACTATAAGCCCCTATCTTTCTCTGTGTCCGATTAAAACTTTGAACCCATAAATATAACATGAGTGTTAGCAATTGTGAAAGATTAAATGATAGTTGAGTATGTGGAGTTTGCTAAATCAAAGCTCTGACATAGACCCTTCCTGAAAATAAGATGAATTGCAATTGTTTGATGACTGAGAATATAGTTTGTTAGTTTCAAGAAAGTTTATGATCTATACTTTAACATGTTAATAGCTTGTTACTAGATCATGAGAAGTTTCATGAGTTGAGCTACTGTTATGATACATAATGATGCTAGAAAAAGTGATTGAAATTATCATTAATCAAACTTGTGCACTTGCTAGCATTCACACTTCATAAATTATTTCTTTTATCATTTACCTACTCGAGGACGAGCAAGAATTAAGCTTGGGGATGCTGATACGTCTCCAACGTATCTATAATTTATGAAGTATTCATGCCATCTTTACAATAGTTTTATATGATTTTGGTATGATTTGACTAGAACTAACCCGAACTGACGCTGTTTTCAGCAGAACTACCATGGTGTTGTTTTTGTGCAAAATAAAAGTTCTCGGAATGCGATGAAAATCAACGGAGAATTTTTCTGGAAAATACAAAAAATACTGGAACGAAGAGTTACTGGAGGGGAGTCCCATGGGCCCCACGAGGGTGGAGGACGCGCCCTCCTGCCTCGTGGACTCCCTGTGGGGCCCCCTGACTTGTCCTCGACGCCAACCTCTCCTATAAATACCCAAACCTCCAGAAAATAACCTAGATCGGAAGTTCCGCCGCAAGCCTCTGTAGCCACAGAAATCAATCGAGGCCCTCTCTGGCACCCTGCCGGAGGGGGCCATCATCACCGGAGGCCATGGAGGAGGATCCCGGAGGGTCCATAATCGTCATGAAGGCCAAGGACCAGAGGGAGAACCTCTCCCCATCTAGGGGGGAGGCCATGGAGGAGGAAGCACAAGGGGGAGAACCTCTCCTCCTCTCTCTCGGTGGCGCCGGAGTGCCATCGGGAGGGGAATCATCGCCGCGGTGATCGTCTTCATCAACATCACCATCCTCATTTCTTTTACGTGGTCCACTCTCCCATACCCCGCTGTAATCCTTACTTGAACATGGTGCTTTATGCCACATATTATGATCCAATGATGTGTTGCCATCGTATGATGTTTTGAGTAGATATCCTTTTTCTTTGGGTTGATTGATGATCTAGATTGGTACGAGTTGTATGTTTTATTTTGGTGTTGTCCTATTGTGCCCTCCGTGTCGCGCAAGCGTGAGGGATTCCCGTTGTAGGGTGTTGCAATATGTTCATGATTCGCTTATAGTGGGTTGCTTGAGTGACAGAAGCATAAACCCGAGTAAGGGGGTTGTGGCGTATGGGATAAAGGGGACTTGATGCTTTAATGCTATGGTTGGGTTTTACCTTAATGATCTTTAGTAGTTGTGGATGCTTGCTAGAGTTCCAATCATAAGTGCATATGATCCAAGAAGAGAAAGTATGTTAGCTTATGCCTCTCCCTCATATGAAATTGCAATGATGACTACCGGTCTTGTTAACAATTGCCTAGGATAATTCCGCACACCGACCCATCATTATTCCACACTCGCTATTTATAATATTTAGTAATATATTCTAAATTTATGATAACAGCACCTACTTTTATATTTTAGCTCTCCGATATCATGCAAAGTTATCCTCTTCATACCCACAACGTAGTTTTATTTCTCGTTTCTAGTTGGAAGCAAACGTTCGGTGTACGTAGAGTCGTATCAGTGGCAGATAGGACTTGAGAGAATATTGATCTTACCTTTAGCTCCTTGTGGGTTCGACACTCCATACTTATCACTTCCACCTTTGGGAATTGCTACAATGATTCCCTGCACTTGGGGATTATCAAATAACAGCACCCCTCCCAGCACGCGCCGAGGAAGAAGGAGGCTCGGAGCGCTCTCGACCCGTGCCCACCATCTGTCAACACCTGCAATGACAAAGAGTAAACGAAATTGGTACAACATAAACATAATAAAAAATTTGGTGGGTGAAAACAACACCTAAAAAAATAACTAACTAACTAAGTAATTAACCTAAAAATAACTAACTAACTAATTAAAGGCTTTTTCTTAAGGCCAGAAATGGTCTTTAATAGGTTAAAATTATTTTAGTGTTTCAAAAATATTTGACAAAATTTAGGGAAGCTCATTGGACATATATTGTCCATATATAAGAGTTTGAACACACGGTCATGTTCAAAATATTGGTCAAATCCAACAAAAACCCGTTTTGATATTTCAAGCTTTTGGAATATTTACATAGGAAATATTCTCTATAAATTCCAAGAAAATTCTAGCATGTAAAAAATGGCATATTTGGTTATATTGCCAAGTATCATCTCTTGGAGAACAAGATGACATCACTGATATGACTCCGTCGTACCTATAATTTTTGATTGTTCCATGCCAATATTCTACAACTTTTACATACTTTTGGCAACTTATACTATTTTTGGGACTAACATATTGATCTAGTGCCCAGTGTGAGTTCCTGTTTGTTGCATGTTTTTTGTTTCGCAGAAAATCCATATCAAACGGAGTCCAAACGGGATAAAAACTGATGGAGATTTTTTTTGGAATATATGTGAATTTTGGGAAGTGGAATCATCACGGGACGATGCCCAAGGGGCCCACGAGGGTGAGGGGCGCGCCCCAGGGGGTCAGGCGCGCCCTGGGCCCTTGTGGCCACTCCGTAAGGCGGATCGTGCCCTTCTTTCGCCGCAAGAAATCCAATATCTGGATAAAAATCGTGTCCAAATTACAGCCCAATCGGAGTTACGGATCTTCGGGAATATAAGAAACGGTGAAAGGGCATAATAAGGGAACGCAGAAACAGAGAGAGACAGATCCAATCTCAGAGGGGCTCTCGCCCCTCCCATGCCATGGAGGCCATGGACCAGAGGGGAAACCCTTCTCCCATCTAGGGAGAAGGTCAAGGAAGAAGAAGAAGAAGGAGGAGGGGGCCCCTCTCCCCCTCTCTCCCGGTGGCGCCGGAACGCCGCCGGGGCCATCGTCGTCACCGCAATCTACACCAACACCTCTGTCATCTTCACCAACACCTTCATCACCTTCCCCCATCTATCTACAGCGGTCCACTCTCCCGCAACCCACTGTACCCTCTACTTGAACATGATGCTTTATGCTTCATATTATTATCCAATGATGTGTTGCCATCTTATGATGTCTGAGTAGATTTTCGTTGTCCTATCGGTAATTGGTGAATTGCTATGATCGGTTTAATTTGCTTGTGGTTATGTTGCTGTCCTTTGGTGCCCATCATATGAGCGCGCACGTGGATCACACCATAGGGTTAGTTGTATGTTGATAGGACTATGTATTGGAGGGCAAGAGTGACAGAAGCTTCAACCTAGCATAGAAATTGATGCATACGGGATTGAAGGGGGACCATTATATCTTAATGCTATGGTTGGGTTTTACCTTAATGAACGTTAGTAGTTGCGGATGCTTGCTAATAGTTCTAATCATAAGTGCATAGAATTCCAAGTCAGGGATGACATGCTAGTAGTGGCCTCTCCCACATAAAACTTGCTATCGGTCTAGTATAGTAGTCAATTGCTTAGGGATAATTTCGCAACTCCTACCACCACTTTTCCACACTCGCTATACTAACTTTATTGCTTATTTACTTAAAACAGCCCCTAGTTCTTATTTACGTGCTCTTTATTATCTTTCAAACCTATCCAACAACACCTACAAAGTACTTATAGTTTCATACTTGTTCTAGGTAAAGCGAACGTCAAGCGTGCGTAGAGTTGTATCGGTGGTCGATAGAACTTGAGGGAATATTTGTTCTACCTTTAGCTCCTCATTGGGTTCGACACTCTTACTTATCGAAAGAGGCTACAATTGATCCCCTATACTTGTGGGTTATCAAGACCTTTTTCTGGCGCCGTTGCCGGGGAGTTATAGCGTGGGGTGAATATTCTCGTGTGTGGTTGTTTGCTTTATCACTAAGTAGTTTTTATTTGTTGTTCCAAGTTGTTCTCTATCTTTAGTTATGGATGTGGAACACGAAATACCAAAAAAATTAGGTTTAATTGCTACTCATGGAGATGGGGAACCTCCTAAAACCCTCGATGCTCATTAGGTGAAAGATATTATGCACTACTTTAATAATCATGAGAAAACCCCATTCAATTATATAATGGGAGACACGTTGGATCAACGTGAACACTTTAGGGATTATCGCTTGACTCAAAAAGGGAAACTATTATGGGATCTAATTCATATGTTGCGTTGGTATGCTCGACAACTATGCTTGAGATATGATTATACTTGTTGCTATAGGATGAAGGCTCCACACCTTCCCTTTTCATGCAGATTTAATGAAAATAAAACCTTGGCTTCTTATGCTAATGGTATATATGATTACTATGATGTGGAACAAGTAGAAGAAATTGTTGCTTTTAAGGGTGAATGTGAAACTGAATCTTTGTTTAAAGAGTTTGAAGATTTTGATGATTCAGTTTATAGACCTGAAAATTTAGCTATCCTTAAATTTTTCTATGAGAATTATAAATACAATTATGATATTGATGAATTTATTGAGAAAGTCTCCGCTGTCCAAGAAGAGACTAATATTTTGCAGAAGTCTATGGAAGAAGGAATTGATGAAATTGTGGGCTCATTGGATGAAAAAGATGATGAGGAGAGTGAAGAACAAAAGGAGGAAGAGCGGATTAGCTACCCGTGCCCACCTTCTAATGAGAGTAACTCTTCAACTCATACATTGTTTAATTTCCCTTCGTGCTTACCGAAGGATGTCTGCTATGATGATTGTTATGATCCCGTTGATTCTTTTGAAATATCTGTTTTTGATGATGCTTGCTATGGTTGTGGCCAAGATGCCAATATGAATTATTCTTATGGAGATGAACTTGCTATAGTTCCTTATGTTAAACATGAAATTATTGCTATTGCACCCATGATAGTCCTATTATCTTTTTGAATTCTCCCGACTACACTATATCGGAGAAGTTTGCCCTTATTAAGGATTATATTGATGGGTTGTGTTTTACTACTACACATGATGATTTTGATAGATATAATATGCATGTCCTTGCTGCTCCTACTTGCAATTATTATGAGAGAGGAACTACATCTCCGCCTCTCCATGTTTCCAATATGATAAAATTGCAAGAAACTGTTTATACTATGCATTGGCCTTTACTATGTGTGCATGAATTGTTCTGCTATGACATGCCGATGCATATGAAGAGAGTTAGACTTCGTAATTGCTCAATATATGTTACTTTGTGCTCACTACTAAATCACAAATCATTGTTAATTAAAATTGGCTTTGATATACCTTGGGATCCGGGTGGATCCATTACTTGAGCACTATATGCCTAGCTTAATGGCTTTAAAGAAAGCGCTGCCAGGGAGACAACCCGGAAGTTTTAGAGAGTCATTTATTTCTGTTGTGTGCTTTTATAAAGTTTAAAAACAAAAATGATGTGCCAAGATTTGCCTTTAGGTATGTTTACATTGCTTGTTGGTTTGTGCGGTGCAAGACAGAAACTTTGGCTGTAGTGCACGATTTTACATTTTTTACTGGAACGTCAAACGGTTCTGAAACATTTTGCATTGTCTTTATATACAAATTGTTTATTTTTCCTAATTTTTTTCAGAATTTTTGGAGTACCATAAGTATGGTGAATGTTCAGATTACTACAGATTGTCCTGTTTAAGACAGATTCTGTTTTTGATGCATAGTTTGCTTGTTTTGATGAAACTATCGATTTCTATCAGTGAATTAAGCCATGGAAAATTTATATTACAGTAGCTACAATGCAAAAACAAAATATGAATTGGTTTGCAACAGTACTTAGAGTAGTGATTTGCTTTATTATACTAACGGATCTTACCGAACTTTCTGTTGAGTTTTGTGTGGATGAAGTGTTCGAAGATCGAGGATGTCTCGATGTGAGGAGAAGTAGGAGAGGCAAGAGCTCAAGCTTGGGGATGCCCAAGGCACCCCAAGTAAATATTCAAGGAGACTCAAGCGTCTAAGCTTGGGGATGCCCCGGAAGGCATCCCATCTTTCTTCAACAAGTATCGGTATGTTTTCGGATTCGTTTCGTTCATGTGATATGTGCAAATCTTGGAGCGTCTTTTGCATTTAGTTTTCACTTTTCTTTTATGCACCATGCTGGTATGAGATAGTCCATGGTTGATTTATAGAATGCTCTTTGCACTTCACTTATATCTTTTGAGTATGGCTTTATAGAAAGCTTCACGTGCTTCACTTATATCATTTGAAGTTTGGATTGCTGTTTCTCTTCACATAGAAAACCGCCATTTGTAGAATGCTCTTTTGCTTCACTTATATTTGTTAGAGCGTGGGCATATCTTTTGTAGAAAGAATTAAACTCTCTTGCTTCACTTATATCTATTTAGAGAGATGACAGGAATTGGTCATTCACATGGTTAGTCATAAAATCCTACATAAAACTTGTAGATCACTGAATATGATATGTTTGATTCCTTGCAATAGTTTTGCGATATAGAGATGATAATATGTGGGAGGTACTAGTAAATGGTTGTGTTTAGTAAGAATATTGGTGTTAAGGTTTGTGATTCCCGAAGCATGCACGTATAGTCTCTCGTTATGCTACGAAGTTGGAGCATGATTTATTATTGATTGTCCTCCTTATGAGTGGCGGTCGGGGATGAGCGATGGTCTTTTACTACCAATCTATCCCCCTAGGGGCAAGCGTAGTAGTACTTTGCTTCGAGGGCTAATAAACTTTTGCAATAAGTATATGAGTTCTTTATGACTAATGTGAGTCCATGGATTATACGCACTCTTACCTTTTCGCAATTTGCTAGCCTCTACGGTATCGTGCATTGCCCTTTCTCACCTCGAGAGTTGGTGCAAACTTCGCCGGTGCATCCAAACCCCGTGATATGATACGCTCTATCGCACATAAGCCTCCTTATATCTTCCTCAAAACAGCCACCATACATACCTATCATGGCATTTCCATAGCCATTTCGAGATATATTGACATGCAACTTCCATCATCATCATAAACATGACTTGAGCATTCATTGTCATATTGCTTTGCATGATCGTAAGATAGCTAGCATGCTGTTTTCATGGCTTGTCTATTTTTCTATGTCATTGCTACGCTAGATCATTGCACATCCCGGTACACCGCCGGAGGCATTCATATAGAGTCATATTTTTGTTCTAGTATCGAGTTGTAATATTAAGTTGTAAGTAAACAAAAGTGTGATGATCGTCATTATTAGAGCATTATCCCAAGTGAGGAAAGGATGATGGAAACTATGATTCCCCCACAAGTCGGGATGAGCCTCCGGACTTTACAAAAAAAATAAAAGAGGCCAAAGAAGCCCACAGAAAAATAAAAGAGGCCAAAGAAGCCCACCAAAAAAACAAAAAAAAGAGAGAAAAAGAGAGAAGGGTCAATGCTACTATCCTTTTACCACACTTGTGCTTCAAAGTAGCACCATGGTCTTCATATAGAGAGTCGCTTGAGTTATCACTTTCATATACTAGTGGGAATTTTCATTATAGAACTTGGCTTGTATATTCCGATGATGGGCTTCCTCAAATGCCCGAGGTCTTCATGAGCAAGCAAGTTGGATGCACACCCACTTAGTTTCCAGTTTGAGATTTCATACACTTATAGATCTTAGTGCATTCGTTGCATGGCAATCCCTACTCCTCACATTGATATCGATTGATGGGCATCTCCATAGCCCGTTGGTTAGCCGCATCGGTGTGAGACTTTCTTACTTTTTGTCTTCTGTATATTTACCCCTATCATCATACTCTATTCCACCTGTAGTGCTATATCCATGGCTTGCGCTCATGTATTGCGTGAGGGTTGAAAAAGCTGAAGCGCGTTAAAAAGTATGAACCAATTGCTCGGCTTGTCATCGGGGTTGTGCATGATAAATACTTTGTGTTAAGAAGACAGAGAATAGATTATATGATTTTGTAGGGATAGCTGTCTTTACCGTTGATATTTTGAAAGACATGATTGTTTGTTGGGAGGCCTGAGTATTGATGTCTTTATGTCAAATTATAGACTATTGCTTTGAATCACTTATGTCTTAATATTCATGCCATGATTAGATATATGATCAAGTTTATGCTAGGTAGCATTCCACATCAAAATTATCTTTTTTATCATTTACCTACTTGAGGATGAGCAGGAATTCAGCTTGGGGATGCTGATACGTCTCCGTCGTATCTATAATTTTTTATTGTTCCATGCCAATATTCTACAACTTTTACATACTTTTGTCAACTTTTTATACTATTTTTGGGACTAACATATTGATCCAGTGTCCAGTGCCAGTTCCCGTTTGTTGCATGTTTTTTGTTTCGCAGAAAATCCATATCAAACAGAGTCCAAACGGGATAAAAACTGATGGAGATTTTTTTGGAATATATGTGAATTTTGGGAAGTGGAATCATTGCGAGACGATGCCCGAGGGGCCCATGAGGGTGAGGGGCGCGCCCCAGGGGGTCAGGCGTGCCCTGGGCCCTCATGGCCACTCCGTAAGGCGGTTGGTGCCCTTCTTTCACCGCAAGAAAGCCAATATCCGGATAAAAAGCGTGTCCAAATTTCAGCCTAATCGGAGTTACGGATCTCCGGGAATATAAGACACGGTGAAAGGGCGGAATCAGGGAATCCAGAAAACAGAGAGAGACAGAGAGATAGATCCAGTCTCGGAGGGGCTCTCGCCCCTCCCATGCCATGGAGGCCATGGACCAGAGGGGAAACCCTTCTCCCATCTAGGGAGAAGGTCAAGGAAGAAGAAGAAGGAGGGGGGCCTCTCCCCCTCTCTCCCAATGGCGCCGGAACGCCGCCGGGGCCATCATCATCATCGCAATATACACCAACACCTCCGTCATCTTCACCAACATCTTCATCACCTTCCCCCATCTATCTACAGCAGCCCACTCTCCCGCAACCCGCTGTACCCTCTACTTGAACATGATGCTCTATGCTTCATATTATTATCCAATGATGTGTTGCCATCTTATGATGTCCGAGTAGATTTTCGTTGTCCTATCGGTAATTGATGAATTGCTATGATCGGTTTAATTTGCTTGTGGTTATGTTGTTTTCCTTTGGTGTCCATCATATGAGCGCGCGCGTGGATCACACCATAGGGTTAGTTGTATGTTGATAGGACTATTATTGGAGGGCAAGAGTGACAAAAGCTTCAACCTAGCATAGAAATTGATGCATACGGGATTGAATGGGGACCATTATATCTTAATGCTATGGTTGGGTTTTACCTTAATGAACGTTAGTAGTTGCAGATGCTTGCTAATAGTTCTAATCATAAGTGCATAGAATTCCAAGTCAGGGATGACATGCTAGCAGTGGCCTCTCCCACATAAAACTTGCTATCGGTCTAGTAAAGTAGTCAATTGCTTAGGGACAATTTCGCAACTCCTACCACCACTTTTCCACACTCGCTATACTAACTTTATTGCTTATTTACTTAAAACAGCCCCTAGTTTTTATTTACGTGCTCTTTATTATCTTGCAAACCTATCCAACAACACCTACAAAGTACTTATAGTTTCATACTTGTTCTAGGTAAAGCGAACGTCAAGCGTGCGTAGAGTTGTATCGGTGGTCGATAGAACTTGAGGGAATATTTGTTCTACCTTTAGCTCCTCGTTGGGTTCGACACTCTTACTTATCGAAAGAGGCTACAATTGATCCCCTATACTTGTGGGTTATCAATCACCAAAACCCAAAACCATTTATGTCTATTGCCAAACATGTCCAAATGCTCTCAAACTAGGTGGTAAACCTTAGATCTATCTACTATTTGATCCTGTTAAATCTCATGGCAAGGAGTTTTCATTTACTTGTTGAAAACATCATCAAACACCTTCAGTCTATTATCATTCAGATATCTTGGAAGATTAGGCCTCCCATAGGGAGGAACTAGACTTTTCTGATCATACCAACTCTTCAGTTAAGCCAAGCAAGCCTAAAGCACTTGTTAGGGCAGTCTAAACTACTAGTATTTGCATAGACAAGCTATAAAAGATTTAAAAGTTCTAACTGATTAGACCAAGATATTAGCCATGTTCTGTAATATCTTTCTTTGTGTGAAGTCAAATTGAAATAAGATTTTTTTTCTTAAGAAAGATAAATATCGCAGCATTGTCAGGTCCCAACAAGCAGGAGCTAGGTGCGATCACCCTGCCACTAATTATTAGCCATTAGCTATGTTTGAGTGGAGTGAAATTCCTTGCTAGTGGGAAGCACCCTTTGGGTCCCTCCATTGTACTGCCTCACTTTTATGGGTTTAATCACCACCTCCCCTTTATGCAAAATTCTACCTTTCCTAGTTGCTACCTGTCCATGCCCATGGTCAAATAATTCTAGAAACCATTAGCCAACTAATTGACAAATGATGACTAAAACTGCCTTTTCTTTTTCTTTTATGATTTACAAGAAACAAAAGAAAAGGGATGCATATGCATCCTAATCCTAATCATTTACATGGTTGTTTTCTAGGAGTAGTAATTAGTAAAACTAAAACTAGATATGGTAATTATATACTTCTATTCTACTAGGACTAGGATAGCAACCAGATAACAATTGTGTCCATCCTAGCACAGGTTTTCAGGAGTTGTTACTCGACACGACACTCCAAGTAGCATGCAAGAAAATAGCCCGCAAAAATAAAGCCTTCTCTGAACCGAACTGTCTATATCATCCAATTCAACAGGAATTGTAGAGGGTCTCGCTATTTTTAGTTTTTTCATCACTGGTTAACAGAACTAACCTAACTAACCTACAAACTAATTAACCTAACTAACCTAGAAACTAACCTAACTAACCTAGTCTAAAGATAACTAACCTAGAAAATCAACCTAACCTAGAAAATCAAACTAACCTAACTAACAATACTAAGTAACCTAATTAGTAGCAGTAGGAAAAAAAGAAACTAACAGTACTAACTAACCTTATTACTCGCAGTAGAAAAAAAAGAAAAAAACGGGGGGGGGGGGAGTTCACCGGAGTGGGTCGGCGGGGTGTCGGGGTGATACGTCTCCAACGTATCTATAATTTTTGATTGTTCCATGCTATTATGTTATCTCTTTTGGATGTTTAATGGGCTTTAATATGCTCTTTTATATTATTTTTGCGACTAACCTATTAACCGGAGGCCCAGTGCCAGTTTCTATTTTTTTGCCTATTTTAGAGTTTTGCAGAAAAGGAATACCAAACGGAGTCCAAACGGAATGAAACCTTCGCGATGATCTTTCTTACCGAAAGCAAACTAGAAGACTTGGAGTTGAAGTCTGGAACACCACGGGGCGTTCACGAGCCAGGAGGGTGCGCCCAGGGGGTAGACGCGCCCCCACCCTCGTGGGCCCCTCGTAGCTCCACCGACGTACTTCTTTCGCCTACATATACTCTTATACCCTAGAAACATCAGGGGGAGCCACGAAACCACTTTTCCACCGCTGCAACCTTCCGTACCCGTGAGATCCCATCTAGGGGCCTTTTCCGGTGATCTGCCGGAGGGGGATTTGATCACGGAGGGCTTCTACATTACCACCATTGCCTCTCCGATGAAGCGTGAGTAGTTTACCACAGACCTTCGGGTCCATAGTTATTAGCTAGATGGCTTCTTCTCTCTCTTTGATTCTCAATACAAAGTTCTCCTCGATGTTCTTGGAGATCTATTCGATGTAATACTCTTTTGCGGTGTGTTTGCCGAGATCCGATGAATTATGGATTTATGAACAAGTTTATCTATGAATATTATTTGGTTCTTCTCTGAATTCTTATATGCATGATTTGATATCTTTGCAAGTCTCTTCGAATTATCGGTTTAGTTTGGCCTACTAGATTGATCTTTCTTGCAATGGGAGAAGTGCTTAGCTTTGGGTTCAATCTTGCGGTGTCCTTTCCCAGTGACAGTAGGGGCAGCAAGACACGTATTGTATTGTTGCCATCGAGGATAAAAAGATGGGGTTTATATCATATTGCTTGAGTTTATCCCTCTACATCATGTCATCTTGCTTAATGCGTTACTCTGTTCTTATGAACTTAATACTCTAGATGCATGCTGGATAGCGGTCGATGTGTGGAGTAATAGTAGTAGATGCAGAATCGTTTCGATCTACTTGACACGGACGTGATGCCTATATTCATGATCATTGCCTTAGATATCTTCATAATTATGCGCTTTTCTATCAATTGCTCGGCAGTAATTTGTTCACCCACCGTAATACATGCTATCTTGAGAGAAGCCACTAGTGAAACCTATGGCCCCCGGGTCTCTTTCTTATTATATTGCATCTCTTTTATTTACATCGCATCTCGTTTACTATTTTGCAATCTTTACTTTCCAATCTATACAACAAAAATACCAAAAATATTTACTTTACTATCTCTATTAGATCTCACTTTTGTGAGTGACCATGAAGGGATTGACAACCCCTTTATCGTGTTGGTTGCAAGGTTCTTGATTGTTTGTGCAGGTACTAGGTGACTTGTGTGTTGTCTCCTACTGGATTGATACCTTGGTTCTCAAAACTGAGGGAAATACTTACGCTACTTTGCTGCATCACCCTTTCCTCTACAAGGGAAAACCAACGTATGCTCAAGAGGTAGCAAGAAGGATTTCTGACGCCGTTGCCGGGGAGATCTACGCCAAGTCAAGACATATCAAGTACCCATCATAAAATCTTCTCCCTCGCATTACATTATTTCCCATTCGCCTCTCGTTTTCCTCTCCCCCACTTCTAAAACGATTTTTGAAAACCTTTGCCTTTTCTTCGCCCCTCTTCCGTTCGCCTGTTTTCACTTGCTTCTTGTGCGTCCGTGTGTTAGATCGTTTGTTTCGCCTTCATGGCTAGTCCTCCTATCATTGTTAATACTCCCGATAATGAAGTTCTCAATTTTAAACAAAGGGAGGGAGAAAATCTAAAAGATGCTTGGTATAGAATTTGCAATTCTCAAAATAGATCTACTAGAAAGCAATCCAGTTCCGCTCTTCTTCGCAATTTTTACGTAGGCATCACTCCTTGGAATAGATATGTTCTTGACACCATTACCGGATGGAATTTCTTGGGAAGCCATACTTTTGATTCTTATAATGCTATGATAGATTTGTTAGGCCCACCACCTCTTTTGGTCAATGGAATTATTTTAACTTTGGAACATGTGATGCAAAGGCTTGATATTATTGAAAATAAAATTGCCACTGTAGAGTTAATCAAAAATTTGGACCAAAAGATCCACAACCAAATTACCCAATATGTATCTAAGGTAGGATTTACTCTGAAAAATCTTAGGGAAAAGGAACCCATAGTTAATGAGAAGATAGATCAAGATTCCACTAGAATTGATAAACTTGAAGATATTATTACCAACTTGGGGTCCACTTTTTCTGCCATTAAAATTACCTCAAATCCTCCTCCTACCAAAGTTGCCAAGTTTATCTATGTTCCTAAAAATAAGGGCGAATCTTCTAGTAAGGAAAATGAAGACCTCAAATCAGTAAGTGTTCACCCCAACTTTTTCGATATCATTAAGGAACCTTTTGCTACAAATGAATTTCTTGATTTCTTGCATAGGAGTTTGATCATTAACAAAACCAAAGAACCTCCTAAGGGTTATGTGTGTTCAATTGAAGGATTGCATACCAAAGATGACAATACCTAGATCTATTCTTGTTTTTATGCCTAGCTAGGGGCGTTAAACAATAGCGATTGTTGGGAGGCAACCCACTTTTATTTTTGTTCTTTGCTTTTTGCTCCTGTTTAGTAATAAATAATTCATCTAGACTCTGGTTAGATGTGGTTTTATGTTTTAATTAGTGTTTTTTCCAAGTAGAACCTTTGGGAAGACTTGGGTGAAGTCTTTGCGATCTTGCTGTAAAAAACAGAAACTTTTGCGCTCACGAGATTAGCTGCCATTTTTTACTAGAGAGTGCTTTTAGGTTGATTATTCTTGAAGATGATTAATATACAAATTCCTCACGTCCACCAATTTATTTCAGAATTTTTGGAGTTACAGAAGTATTCGAATGATACAGATTTCTACAGATTGTTCTGTTTTTGACAGATTCTGTTTTTCGTGTGTAGTTTGCTTATTTTGATGAATCTATGAGTAGTATCGGGGGGTATGAACCATAGAGAAGTTGGAATACAGTAGTTTTAACACAAATATAAATAAATAATGAGTTCATTACAGTACTTTAAAGTGGTGGTTTATTTTCTTATACTAACGGAGCTCATGAGATTTTCTGTTGAAGTTTTGTGTTGTGAAGTTTTCAAGTTTTTGGGTAAAGATTTGATGGATTTTGGAATAAGGAGTCGCAAGAGCCTAGCTTGGGGATGCCCAAGGCACCCCAAGGTAAAATTCAAGGACAACAAAAATCCTAAGCTTGGGGATGCCCCGGAAGGCATACCCTCTTTCGTCTTCGTCTATCGGTAACTTTACTTGAGGCTATATTTTTATTCACCACATGATATGTGTTTTGCTTGGAGCGTCTTGTATGATTTGAGTCTTTGCTTTTTAGTTTACCACAATCATCCTTACTGTACACACCTTTTGGAAGAGACACGCATGAATCGTAATTTATTAGAATACTCTATGTGCTTCACTTATATCTTTTGAGCTAGATAATTTTGCTCTAGTGCTTCACTTATATCTTTTTAGAGCACGGTGGTGGTTTTATTTTATAGAAATTATTGATCTCTCATGCTTCACTTATATTATTTTGAGAGTCTTTTAGGACAGATGGTATTTTGCTTTGTTTATAAAATTAGTCCTAATATGATAGGCATCCAAGATGGGTATAATAAAAACTTTCATATAAAGTGCGTTGAATACTATGAGAAGTTTGATGCTTGATGACTGTTTTGAGATATGAGGATGGTGATATTACAGTCATGCTAGTAGACTAGTTGTGAATTTGAGAGATACTTGTGTTAAATTTTGTGGTTCCCGTAGCATGCACGTATGGTGAACCGTTATGTGATGAAGTCGGAGCATGATTTAATTTTTGATTGTCTTCCTTATGAGTGGTGGTCGGGGAAAAGCGATGGTCTTTCCCTACCAATCTATCCCCCCTAGGAGCATGCGCGTAGTACTTTGTTTCGATAACTAATAGATTTTTGCAATAAGTATGTGATTTCTTTATGACTAATGTTGAGTCCATGGATTATACACACTCTCACCCTTCCACCATTGCTAGCCTCTCTAGTACCGCGCAACTTTCGCCGGTACCATACACCCACCATATAACTTCCTCAAAACAGCCACCACCTACCTATTATGGCATTTCCATAGCCATTCCGAGATATATTGCCATGCAACTTTCCACCATTCCGTTTATTATGACACGCTCCATCATTGTCATATTGCTTTGCATAATCATGTAGTCGACATCGTATATGTGGCAAAGCCACCTTTCATAATTTTTTCATACATCTCACTCTTGATTCATTGCATATCCTGGTACACCGCCGGAGGCATTCATATAGAGTCATATTTTGGTCTAAGTATCGAGTTGTAATTTTTGAGTTGTATGTAAATAAAAGTGTGATGGTCATCATTATTATAACATTGTCCCATGTGAGGAAAGGATGATGGAGATTATGATTCCCCCACAAGTCGGGATGAGACGCCGGATGAAAAAAAAAGAGAAAAGAAAAAAAGAGGCAATAAAAAAGAGAAGGCCCAAATAAAAAAATGATGAGAGAAAAAGAGAGACGGGACAATGCTAGTATCCTTTTACCACACTTGTGCTTCAAAGTAGCACCATGATCTTCATGATAGAGAGTCTCCTATGATATCATTTTCATATACTAGTGGGAATTTTTTATTATAGAACTTGGCTTGTATATTCCAATGATGGGCTTCCTTAAATTGCCCTAGGTCTTCGTGAGCAAGCGAGTTGGATGCACACCCACTTAGTTTCTTTTGTTGAGCTTTCATACACTTATAGATCTAGTGCATCCATTGCATGGCAATCCCTACTCACTCACATTGATATCTATTGGTGGACATCTCCATAGCCCGTTGATACGCCTAGTTGATGTGAGACTATCTTCTCCTTTTTGTCTTCTCCACAACCACCATTCTATTCCACCTATAGTGCTATGTCCATGGCTCACACTCATGTATTGCGTGAAGATTGAAAAAGTTTGAGAACATCAAAAGTATGAAACAATTGCTTGGCTTGTCATCGGGGTTGTGCATGATTTAAATATTTTGTGCGATGAAGATAGAGCATAGCCAGAATATATGATTTTGTAGGGATAACTTTCTTTGGCCATGTTATTTTGAGAAGACATGATTACTTTGTTAGTATGCTTGAAGTATTATTATTTTTATGTCAATATTAAACTTTTGTCTTGAATCTTTCGGATCTGAACATTCATGCCACAATAAAGAAAATTACATTGATAATTATGTTAGGTAGAATTCCACATCAAAAATTCTGTTTTTATCATTTACCTACTCGAGGACGAGCAGGAATTAAGCTTGGGGATGCTTGATACGTCTCCAACGTATCTATAATTTTTTATTGTTCCATGTTATTATATTATCTGTTTTGGATGTTTAATGGGCTTTAATATGCTCTTTTATATTATTTTTGGGACTAACCTGTTAACCGGAGGCCCAGTGTCAGTTTCTGTTTTTTTGCCTATTTTAGAGTTTTGCAGAAAAGGAATACCAAACGGAGTCCAAACGGAATGAAACCTTCGCGATGATCTTTCTTACCGAAAGCAAACTAGAAGACTTGGAGTTGAAGTCTGGAACACCACGGGGCGTTCACGAGCCAGGAGGGTGCGCCCAGGGGGTAGACGCGCCCCCACCCTCGTGGACCCCTCGTAGCTCCACCGACGTACTTCTTTCGCCTACATATACTCTTATACCCTAGAAACATCAGGGGGAGCCACGAAACCACTTTTCCACCGCTGCGACCTTCCGTACCCGTGAGATCCCATCTTGGGGCCTTTTCCGGTGATCTGCCGGAGGGGGATTGATCACGGAGGGCTTCTACATCAACACCATTGCCTCTCCGATGAAGCGTGAGTAGTTTACCACAGACCTTCGGGTCCATAGTTATTAGCTAGATGGTTTCTTCTCTCTCTTTGATTCTCAATACAAAGTTCTCCTCGATGTTCTTGGAGATCTATTCGATGTAATACTCTTTTGCGGTGTGTTTGCCGAGATCCGATGAATTATGGATTTATGAACAAGTTTATCTATGAATATTATTTGGTTCTTCTCTGAATTCTTATATGCATGATTTGATATCTTTGCAAGTCTCTTCGAATTATCGGTTTAGTTTGGCCTACTAGATTGATCTTTCTTGCAATGGGAGAAGTGCTTAGCTTTGGGTTCAATCTTGCGGTGTCCTTTCCCAGTGACAGTAGGGGCAGCAAGACACGTATTGTATTGTTGCCATCGAGGATAAAAAGATGGGGTTTATATCATATTGCTTGATTTTATCCCTCTACATCATGTCATCTTGCCTAATGCGTTACTCTGTTCTTATGAACTTAATACTCTAGATGCATGCTGGATAGCGGTCGATGTGTGGAGTAATAGTAGTAGATGCAGAATCGTTTCGATCTACTTGACACGGACGTGGTGCCTATATTCATGATCATTGCCTTAGATATCTTCATAACTATGCGTTTTTCTATCAATTGCTCGGCAGTAATTTGTTCACCCACCATAATAATTCCTATCTTGAGAGAAGCCTCTAGTGAAACATATGGCCCACGGGTCTCTTTCTTATTATATTGCATCTCTTTTATTTACATCGCATCTCGTTTACTATTTTGCAATCTTTACTTTCCAATCTATACAACAAAAATACCAAAAATATTTACTTTACTATCTCTATTAGATCTCACGTTTGTGGGTGACCGTGAAGGGATTGACAACCCCTTTATCGCGTTGGTTGCAAGGTTCTTGATTGTTTGTGCAGGTACTAGGTGACTTGTGTGTTGTCTCCTACTGGATTGATACATTGGTTCTCAAAACTGATGGAAATACTGACGCTACTTTGCTGCATCACCCTTTCCTCTTCAAGGCAAAACCAACGCATGCTCAAGAGGTAGCATGGGGCGGTTAGGGCATCGGTATGGCGGGGCGCCTGGTTGTCGAGGCGGCGGGGCGCCGGGCCGGCGGGGGCAACGAGGCGGCGAGGGTGTCGGGGCGTCGGGGTGGCACGGGCGGGGAGGGCGTCGGGGCAGCGAGGGCATCGGGGCGTCAGGGTGGCACGGGTGGCAAGGGCGTCGGGGTGGCGCGGGCGGCGAGGGCATCGGGGCGGTGGGGAATCGATGGCGTCGGGGGCGTCAGGGTGGCGCGGGTGAGGTGAGGGAGAGAGAGGGTGGGGCGCGGGGCCGGCCGTTTTTTAGTTAGGCTTAATTTATTTGCCGTCTGCTAGCAGAAGACAAAGAGCGTAGCTAGTGGGGTGGGGCCGGGGGGAACAGCCGTTAGGTTGGCTATTCTCTTTGCCGTCTGCTTGCGGACGACAAAGAAAGTGGCCGTTAGGTGGTTCTCACTAGTGGGCCACCCGCCCTCTTTGCCGTCTGCTAGCGGACGGCAAAGCTTCTATGTCGTCAGCTAGCAGACGACAAAGAGCTGGCTGACGGCAAACATGCTCTTTGTCGTCCGCTCTTTCTTTGCCGTCAGCTTTCTGTATGCTGATGGCAAAGACCTCCTTTGTCGTCAGCTAGCAGACGGCAAAGAGCTGGCTGACGGCAAAGATCCCGATTCCAGTATTGCCTTTGCTTTAGGCATTATACGGACTCTACATGTCTCTTTGTATTTCGCCTTTTTTATTTTTGTCTGTATGAGAGGATTTTATTTGGCTGTGTCATTTAGTTATCTAGAGTCCGGGTGTAATTCCTAAAATCTTTTAAGTAATAAAGCACTCGTTTTCAAAAAAGCTTCAACATAAAATGGATTTTCAAGTGGAGGAAACTGGATATGCAGATTGATAATTATCATGTTGATCTCATAAGTCCAAAATCGGTACAAGGTTCTCCACATAGTTAGCAGCCGAGAAGTCTTTTTGGTAGGCTAAGAGGAATTGAGATGGAAATCTGCAATGTGTCTTTTTTCACAATGATGAGCCAATAAAACATTTATTCATTCAATGCAAATTGGCTTATTCTATATGGCCAGTCATCCAAATAGCTTCAGACTTGTATCTTCCTTGTAGTGTTGCTAATGTTTTTGACAACTGGCTACATATGGTTGATCAGAGGTTTCGAACTTTTCTCAGGGTGGGAGCGCTTGCCATTATTTGGTTGCTTTAGCTATGTAGAAATGATAAGATCTTTAATGATAAAAATGCGTCTCTGATGCAGGTTATCTACAGATGCACCGGAACTCTTCATTTATGGTCCTCTCTAAAACGCGTGGAAAATTAAGACCTGTTTACGGAGGTGTGTACATGATTGAAGACTATAGCAAGGGATACTTTTATGCAACACGGGTAACAGTATGATCTTAGGATTGCCCCCCTCCCTTTTAGGCGTTATACGGACTCTACATGTCTCCTTGTATTTCGCCTTTTTTATTTTTTGTCTACATGAGAGGACTTTATTTGCCTGTGTGCATTTTAGTTATGCAGAGGCCGAGTGTAATTCTGAAAATCTTTTAAGTAATAAAGCGCCTTTTTTCAAAAAGATGCAACGTAAAATGGATTTACAAGTGGAGGAAACCGGATATGTAGATTGGTAATTATCATGTTGATCTCATAAGTCCAAAATTGGTACAAGGTTCTCCACATAGTTAGAAGCCGAGAAGTCTCTTTGGTAGGCTAAGAGGAATTGACATGGAAGTCTGCAATGTGTATTTTGTCACCATGATGAGCCAATAAAACATTTATTCTTCCAATGCAAATTGGCTTATTCTATATTGTCAGCCATGTAAATAGCTTCAGCCTTGTATCCTCCTTGTAGTGTTGCTGACGTATTTGACAACTGGTTACATAGAATTGATCACAGGTTTCGAACACTTCTGAGGGTGGGAGCGCTTGCCATTATTTGGTCGCTTTAGCTATGTAGAAATGATAATATTTTTAATGATAAAAGTACGTCTCTGATGCAGATGTAACAGAACTCTTCGTTCATGGTCCTCTCTACAACGCGTGGAAAATCGAGACCTGTTTACGGAGTTGTGTACATAATTGAAGGCGACGGCGAGGGATACTTTATGCAACACGGGTGACAGTATGATATTAGGTTTGCCCCCCTCAGCTTTAGGTGTTATACGGACTCTACATGTCTCTTTATATTTTGCCTTTTTAATTTTTTGTCTGTATGAGAGGACTTTATTTGGCTGCGTGCATTTTAGTTATGCAGAGGCTGAGTGTAATTCTTAAAATCTTTTAAGTAATAAATCGCCCTTTTCAAAAAAGCTGCAATGTAAAATGCATTTACAAGCGGAGGAAACCGGATATGCAGATTGATAATTATGTTGGAAATATGCCCTAGAGGCAATAATAAAATGGTTATTATCCTATTTCCCGTTCATAATAAATTTTATTATTCATGCTACAATTGTATTGATCGGAAACTTAAATACATGTGTGAATACGTAAACTACACCATGTCCCTAGTAAGCCTATACTAGACTAGCTCGTTGATCAAAGCTGGTTATGATTTTCTAACCATAGACATTAGTTGTCATTTGATAATGGGATCACATCAATAGGACAATCACGTGATGGACAATCCCAACTGTAAGTTTAGTATCAGATCGTTTAGTTATTTGCTATAGCTTTCTTCATGTCAAGTATCAGTTTCTTCGACCATGAGATCATGCTAATTCTGGATACCGGAGGAATACTTCGTGTGCTATCAAATGTCACTTTGTAACTGGGTGATCATAAAGGTTCTCTACAGGTATCTCCGAATGTGTCTGTTGGGTTGCATGGATCGAGACTGGGATTTGTCGCTCCATGTGACGGAGAAATGTCTTTGGGCCCTCTCGGTAATACAACATCAGAAGAAGCTTCATGTGACTAATGAGTTTAGCCACGAGATCTTTTATTACGGAACGAGTAAAGAGACTTGCCGGTAATGAGATTGAACTAGGTATGGAGATACCGACGATCGAATCTCGGGCAAGTAACATATCGCTAAACAAAAGGAATTGCATACGGGATTGACTGAATCCTTGACATTGTGGTTCTACCGATAAAGATCTTCGTTGAATATGTAGGAATCAATATGGCATCCAGGTCCCGCTATTGGTTATTCATCGGAGATGAGTCTCACTCATGTCTGCATGTTCCCGAACCTGTAGGGTCGCATGCTTAACGTTCTGTAGCGCTAGGGTAGTGTTGAGATATTAATAATTGAAAGTCCAAAGGTTCTTCGGAGTCCCGGATTGGATTCGGGACATCACGAGGAGCTCCGGAATGGTCCGTAGGTAAAGATTCATATATGAAAAGTTGTTTTCGAGGTTTCGAAAAAAGTTTGGGTTTTTTTGTATTGTACCGGGAAAGTTCTAGAAGGTTCCAGAGTGGCACATGAACGTGGGTAGTGTGGAAACTCCCCACAACCCTGGTCTAGGCGCACTAAGATCCTCCCTTAAAAGGAATAGTATCATATCCCGAAGGATAAGATCGGATCCCTAAAAAGGGGGGATAGCGATTGGTGGGGAAGGAAAGGAGGGACTTCCTTCCTCCCCCTTTGGCCAACGACCCTAGGGCCTTGGAGGCCAAGCCAACAGCCCCCTCCACGCCTATATAAAGGTGGGGGCAGTCCCCCTTCAACCCTTGGCCATTACCTCTCCCAACTCCTCCCACGTTTCACCAGTACGCGCTTAGCGAAGCCCCGCTTCTGCTGCCACCACCACCAGCACGCCGTCGTGTTGGTTCAGATCTTACCTATATCCTCTCCCTCCTTTGTTGGATCAAGGAGAGGATGCCGCCGAGCCGTACGTGTGCTAAACTCGGAGGTGTCGTCCGTTCGGCACTAGAGCGGATTGGATCGCGATTGGATCGTGAAGAGTATGACTACATCAACAGCGTTACAACGTTAACACTTTCGGTCTACAAGGGTATGTGGGCACACTCCCCTCTCATAGCTATACATCTCCTAGATTCGATCTTGGGTGTTTTGTAGGAAAATTCTTGTTTTTCATGCAACGTTCCCCATCTGTGGCATCATGAGCTAGGTCTATGCATAGATGTATATGCACGAGTAGAACACAAAGAAGTTGTGGGAGTTGATGTTCAAATTGCTTACTTTCTTTGTCTTATTTGGATTCGGCGGTATTGTGGGATCAAGCGGCTCGGACCAACCTTGCATGTCCACGTACATCAAACCAGTTCCATAGTTTGACATGCAACTTGTATTGCACAAAAGTGGCTTTGTGGGTGTCTGACTCTCCCACACTAGTTGAATCTGATTTGACGAGGGCGGTCCTTGTAGAAGGTTAAAATGCAACTTGTATATCATCGTTGTGGTTTTGCGTAGATAAGAACGGTTCTTATAGTTTGCCCTAAAAGCCATGTAAAAAACTGGTATCCGTCATCTAATGCCTTTCTGTTTGTTCTTAATGTAAAAAGAACAATGTGCAACTTCTGAATACAGTACTTTCAACATATTTTAGGTTCATTTGCTATGTCTCTGTACGATGATGGCACCTGTGTCACTTTAACTTGAGGACCAGCTTAGTTGACACCTTAGCCCATGTTTTTCTTCCAAGGAAAACCATCCACCTTCTAAGGAAATCGGACGCAACATGGTTTTGTCTGTCAGGAACCATCATGACTATAGACGCAGAAGAACAAACTCAATAGACTGTCACCGCTACTGGAATGCCTGCACAAACTGATAGGAGCTAGTATCAATCGAGGAATCAAATAGTGGAGAGGAGGAGAAACCCACAGGCGGGTCACTACAAGAAATATGTCAACTAGTGACCTTCTGTCAGTGACCCTGGAAGAATTGGTCATAGATCTATGACCATTTGAGACCAATTGGTCAAAAGCTGTTCGGGGGGCTCCAAACCCCTAAACCATTGCGACCATTTTGGTCAGAAAGGTCGTAATTTCCTTACACGAAATGGTCATAAAGCAAACAACGCTAGTCCGCTGCCTTATTTCTAGTTGTTAACGACCAATATAGATGGTCATAGCCTTGTAAATTGTGGTGGGTTGCGATGACTAGGCGCCATCTCATCAGTTTTGCCTATGTGTCATGTCCATGTGTCAATTTTTGCCCTAGGTTGTGAAGCAACCTATATTTTTGTTATTCCAAAAATTCCCAAAAAATTCTCATAAATTTTTTGGATCATATATTCATCAAATATGTCAAAAACCTTGCTTGCCTAGTTCAAAAATAATTCAACAATATTCATTTTCCTATTCTGTTCAGAGCAGCACTTTGTGAAGGAAGTACCACTTTGGCATGTCCAAATAGTATTCATTTTCTACAGTGCTTTCCTATGCCCAAATAACCATCCTCCACCAAATGCCAGCTCAATCCATTCATTATTTTGAGCGCAGCTTCAACATTCGTATTTATGTCCAGTGTGGTACTTTGCAAAGCAAGTACCACCTAGGCTCCTCCTTTTGAGCTGAAAAGTTGTGAAGACGGTCTTCTTAGTAACTGATCATCCTCAGCCAAAACTCACGCCCATTAGCCATGTACATTTCCCGTACCGCTAATCAAACACTTGGCTGCTAATTCATGTTTGAGCATCGATCGGTCTCCTCGTGAGAATCTTATGTTGTAATTTTCTTCCTAGCACCTACCTGGGGAGTTCCCAACCCACTAGACATGCCTAGGCCGCCCAGAACACATGGCAACGCCACGGTCACGCGGTGACCACGCGGCGGGCATGCGAGTTTACGCGCTCTAGAGTTGGGGCCCTCGGCCACCGCCCAAACCTCGACATATCGCCACCAAACCATGTATTTATGATTAAATAGGTACTTATGTAACTAGAAATGATTTTTGGAAAAAATAAATAGCAAACTATGAGGCAGCTGCAGTTCAAATTTGACCCGCTTCCAACTGAATTGGCGGAAATTTGTCTTTTTCACGAGAGGTGGATCAAAACTTTTTACACCCAACCATTTTGTCAATTGTGCATTAAATATGTCCTACTATTTTAGAAAATTGATTTGGTCCAATTTTGCAACAATTATTTGGGAGGTCCTTCACAAAAAAACCTCCTTTTGGGCACTCGAAAAATGGAAAATAGTTTTTTCGTCCAAAGAAAATGAAAACTTCTTTAGGCAACATTGTTTGATATTCCAATATGCACCCTTGTGCACAATATGAGATCATTTGAACAAACTATGCCATGAATGTGGCCATAAGATTGATCATTTGGCTTGAAAGCCATTGATCTCCACACGTGATAGCTCGTTTCTGAGAACACTTTTTTAAAATAATTGCCATATTACAAGTTATTTTTCCTGGGAACTTGGCCACATATAATGACACAATGCGAAGGTTTCCCAATTTTTTGATTTTTTTTTGAATTTTTTATGCCCGTTTCAAAATTCGGTCAAAACGGCGGGAATGACCGTTCCTAGCTAGTGGTTGAATCTTGGAATTTTTTTGGTGTTTCTCTGATTAAATAGATACTTATGTACCTAGAAATAATTTTTGGAAGAAATAAATAGCAAACTATGAGGCAGCTGTAGTTCAAATTTGACCCGCTTCCAACTGAATCGGTGGAAATTTGTCTTTTTCACGAGAGGTGGATCAAAACTTTTTACACCCAAACATTTTGTCAATTGTGCATTAAATATGGCCTAGTATTTTAGAAAATTGATTTGGTCCAATTTTGCAACAATTATTTGGGAGGTCCTTCACAAAAAAACCTCCTTTTGGGCACTCGAAAAATGGAAAATGGTTTTTTTGTCCAAAGAAAATGAAAACTTCCTTAGGCAACATTGTTTGCCATTCCAATATGCACCCTTGTGCATAATATGAGATCATTTGAACAAACTATGCCATGAATGTGGCCATAAGATTGATCATTTGGCTTGAAAGCCATTGATCTCCACACGTGATTGCTCGTTTCTGAGAACACTTTTTTAAAATAATTGCCGTATTACAAGTTTGTTATTTTTCCTGGGAACTTGGCCACATATAATGACACAATGCGAAGGCTTCCCAATTTTTTGATTTTTTTTGAATTTTTTATGCCCGTTTCAAAATGCGGTCAAAACGGCGGGAATGACCGTTCCTAGCTAGTGGTTGAATCTTGGAATTTTTTTGGTGTTTCTCTGACTAAATAGATACTTATGTACCTAGAAATGATTTTTGGAAAAAATAAATAGCAAACTATGAGGCAGCTGCAGTTCAAATTTGACCCGCTTCCAATTGAATCGGCGGAAATTTGTCTTTTTCATGAGAGGTGCATCGAAACTTTTGACACCTAACCATTTGGTCAATTGTGCATTATATATGGCCTAGTATTTTAGAAAATTGATTTGGTACAATTTTGCAACAAATATATGGTAAGTCCTTCACAAAAAAAACTAATTTTGGGCACACAAAAAATGGAAAATTGTTTTTTCATTTAAAAGAAATAAAAACTCCCTTTGTCAATGTTGTTTGCCAATCTAAGATGTAAAATTGTGCAAAATATGACATCATTTGAACAAATATTTGATAGGTCTTTCACAAAAGAACACATTTTGAGCATTGAAAAATGAAATGAAAAATTTGTATGTAATCAATCATGACCAATTTATATGGTCAAAAAATCCTCAAATTATTTGGTGCGCTCTGATTGGTCCATAGGCATATCACGCGGATCATGCACCAACCATCGTCGGATGCTTCTGGATCCAACAGCAGCCCTCACCCCCTCACCCTCTCACCCAAACCCTAGCTTCCCCGATCCACTCCTCTCCCCCGATCCACTCTCCCCCTCTCGTCCCACAGCCGCCACCCTCGCTCCTCCTCCGTCTCAATCTCTCGATCCCCAACCACCCAGCCGCCGCCACCGCCGTCCTCCGTCCTCTCCCCCAACCCCGGTCGCCGACAACCCCTCCCCTCCCCTTCTCTCCCATGGCCGCGGTCGGATCTGCGCTCGTCCCTTCCAGATCCCAGCCGCCACCTCCTCCCTTCCAGATCGTGGCCGCACCAATCCTCGTCGCCCTTTCCCCAAATCCTACCTTCGCGAAGCTTCCATGAACATGGAGTGCCTCCACAACTTCGCGCTCGCCGACCGCCCCTCCCCTGGCTCCGGCTCCAGGGACGACGGCAGCGCCTACTCGCGCCTCCTCCGCGCGGAGCTCTTCGGAGGCGGCGACAGGCAGGCTCCAAAAACCTCTTCCGCTTCAAGACGGACCGCTCCTCCGTGCCCTTCTCCCCCTTCGCCGAGAAACTTTTTAGTTGTTTGATCAATGTCCTCTTGCCAACTACTTGACTTATACAATTAATATGTTCTTGCCAACTACTTGACTTGAAGCAAATGCCAATCTTGTAATGCTACTATATAGTGTGAAAAATATAATGTCAGGTTCCTTGTTTATATTATCCTAATTTCAGAAGACTTACTTTTGTACTTCTGCAGGTGATGACCCTCTCCCTTGCTGCATTAGGATCCTTGATGTGGCTGAGGAAGAACAAACCTAGGACTTTAATTCCAATAATTTATGCATGTGCACTGCTTCTAGCAACAATGCCATCTATCACCAGGTAATCCCGTTTCTATAATGCTGCAGTAATCCTCAAAAATAATAATTGTCATGCTCCAAAATATGTTGATGTTCTTATACTGCTAGATGTTGGCAAATTGTGTCAATCTATGTACATTGGCTTAATTCCTACCTCCTACACTTGCTCAATACGGATCTGAGAAAAATATATCCATCCACAAACATTTCTGCTATATCACTTTTGACCTACTGTCATTCTTGTCCAAAATTTCACTACATTCCCATCATGTTAACTCGGTGCATCTCTCCTATCCATGGAATATCCTTAGTTACAAGTCAGTTTTATTTGCTTCAAGTATATTTCTAGTAGTACATCACAACACATAGTTGTTTGTTTGTTTGTTTTACTGTATCACATACACCTCTAAGATCATTGATGTGAGATTTTCACTGTTTGTTAATACTGGTAAATCACAATACAGAGTTGTTTGTTTGTTTTACTGTATGGAAGGCTGATTTGATTTGATTCACATTTGACATCTCTGTCTGCACTTCCAGACTATTTTCGACTTGAGTATGTCAGCTTCAGAGTTTCTGCAGAACTCTGAAGTAGATATTGTCAATCTTGTGTGCCAACAACATATTTCATATAGCTGCCTGGATTTCACAACATGGGCTTTCTTTCGAAATTTCTTTGACTATGTAGTGTAGATAAATAAATACTCTTAGCAGACTGGATTTGAGGCATTCTAGTTTATTTGGTAGACGAAATTCAGTTTAGATTCTGAATTTGTTGAATATGTGAGAATTCCTTCAATCTCAAGTGCAATAGATCCTTTGTGGTAGTAAGAATTCATATTATTGTGATGTTTACTCCTGTTTAAGTTTTTCATTCTCATTGTTCTGACCGGTTACCATTTTGGTTTGCAGAAAGGTACCAAGAGGGTGCATTTCGTCAGGAACTTGATCAGGGAGGTCGCTGGGTTTGCTCCGTATGAGAAGCGTATCACTGAGCTTCTCCATCTCCCTCTCATCTTCCTTTGCTCGCTATTGCTGCTCCGAATTATACATGTTGGCAAAGAGATGTCCCTGTTTTGTCAGTACTATGCACTGCTATATTTATGTGGTTTTCTTGTGTGCATCTTATTTTGAAACCAAGTGAGACACCTCCATCCCCTACATCTTAACAATCCCTCTAGTAGTGTATATTTGAGTTGCTCTCACTACCTCCTGCCCCTAGATTTGTAATTGCCTTTGTTGCCTGCTCATTTAATTAATTAAAACTGCATGTGTGCGTGTAAGTATGGCTGTGAGAACGAGATCAATGGTGCCTTCCACCAAACAGATTGAACTTTTAATGCTTGCTACGCATGCTTGTGTACCTAAACATTCTGTACATTTGTTGTTGTTGTTGTTGTTGTTGACCATGCAGTCTAAAAACATACTCTTTTCTTTTCGTGTGTAACAGCCAAGATGATCTGCTTTACACTTACAATTCGTGTTGACTAAATCCGAGCAAGTCTCCTGCAGTTCCACCATAAGTAACACTCTGCAGGTGCAGCTCAAATCTTGCTCTATTTCTTTTTTGTGTTGGCTCGATCAGGTTTCTCCCAAATCTAGTCGATCGGATATCATCATGCTATCTTGTTCCTTTCAGTATGTGCCCACGTATATTTAAGCTGCACCTGATTATATATAGGCATAGCACGGGCTCGGGCTTTTAAGCATGCCACATCTCGTTCTGTTTATGTAGCCACCATGTTACATGTTCTGTACTTACAGTTCCTGGCGATGTATTCAAGCCTGTGAACACATATATTTACACGTCACGTACCCCTGTTTATATCAAAGCCTCCCTGGTAGGTTATCTACCGAGTGGCAAACAGTTAGATCTCATACTGATGAAATGAACTAGTTCTTTTTATATGTTGCATTCAGATTCGTCATGTGATTATTAGTTATTTCTAACCAATGCTAGACCTAGCATGCATACACTACAATCTCTTGTTCTGTCACTAGCATACACTACACTTTTAGATAAATGGGGGGCATATCATTTGTTCTATATAACAGTGCTGGGGCATATCATTTGCTCTATATAACAGTGTTGATTTTGTGTTGATATGAACTTACAACAGTATTACATTGTAGTGTTTTCTGCATGTTGTCGTATCACTAGTTTCATGATGCCTTCACATTTGAACCTATTACTTGTTTTTTATTATCCTTGATTATTATCAATTGTTGTATTGTAGACTTAAAATTATGGTGGTTCCTCTTTCACAGAAGCTCAAGTGTGAAGTGTGAAGTGTGAAGTCTAGAAGTGTGAAGCCGTGAAGTCCTACTCAGTGAACAGCAGCATACTGTAGCATATCTGTGTTGTAAAGATTGTAATAGACTTATTTAGTGGTATATTTGATGAATTTATGTGTTCTTTGTTCTTTTTGAAATATTGATTATGTATGTGATTTGAAAACTTGTGAAATGGAAACTTAACAGTGGGGCCACTTACGAAAATAATCTGTCTAATTTGTACATTTCTGACATGTGGGACCTATTTGATAGATGAAATTGACAAGTGGGACCCATCTGACTAGTGGGACCAATTTGAATATATAATGGCTGAAACTGGAAAATAAATATACTATAAAAGGCCAAGGCCCAGAAAATAAAAAGGCAGCAAATGTTGGGCCAGGCCCATGTACCTAGCGAAAATTAACAAAAAATATATATTAAAAAGGCTGAATTAATGGGCTCAGCCCATCTAAAGCACCGAAATGGACCGGGCTGATTCTAAGTAACGACCTTTTCAATTGGTCGCAATTTTGCCATGTCAGATTGCCACGTCGGATCCGACGTGGCAGACAGCCAGTGACCAAAACAAACGGTCATGGGTTCAACGACCTTGTGTGAGAAGGTCGTTAATTTCAGTTTACGACTGCCAGCTTTTGACCTTCTGTTTTTGATCACAAAAAGGTCGCAAATGAAAAACTATGACCTTTCAGCGGCCAATAGTGAGGGTCACAAGTTGACATATTTCTTGTAGTGGGTCTTCGCTTTTGTCACAGTAGTATCGTATGTTACCTACACAGACCAAACCAATATTTTTTGAAGTCATAGAGAAATCAGACGAGGCCCACCATGATACTAAGATATGGAGTTGCAGTAAGTGTTTAACTTTTTCTTTTTTGCGGGTAAGTAGTGTTTAACTAGTTAAGAAGTCATCACCAATTAATCAACTCCCAAGACTGCATCGACACATGTAAACATGGCAAACAACACCATGACGACAAAAAAATGGTGTGAAGCATAAGTATCAACCAGAATTAGGGTTCAAGATTTCAACGAAATTCTCAGAATGGGGAACCAGATGATCTTTTTATGAAGGCACTACCACCTTCTGAAGCCGCAAATGGGGAATTTCCATTCCTGTTTACTTAAAGGAAAAAAAAGCTTCATGCTTTTGCGATATCATGGTTATCGTCGCAAAGCTACCCCTGCCTTTGAAGCTATGTCCTCTAGAAACTTCTTACGACGGAAGTAACATATGTGCAACATCACAGACAAAGCACAAACTTCTGTTGAGGCTCCACGTGTAACACAAAGCCTTAGGGACCTTAACCAGAGGAAAAAAATCAGAGTGTGAAAACCAGTCATTCAGTTTTATTGATGCAAAATGTTCCGAATAAAATGTGTACTCGATACACTTTTTTCTGTTTCGAGAACTGTGTAGCATGGGCTTATTGGCAAGGAAATCAAGAAAGCTATCCACCACTTTGACGTTTCGTGTATGCAACAAACATAAAGGGTTGTGACATGTGGGTTCTATGTGTGGACACATATAGACGAGATCGTCCGTTACTTCAATCCGTTGCTGAGCAACCACTTGTGCACGAGGGCGTCAAAACATGACTACATCAAAGACCAATTCAACATTACATAGATGTTTTCTCACTTTCTGAATGATAATGTGGTAATGATCAATCGGAGAATTTTATTGTGGCGTCATCGTGCCCCTGCCACCAAACCCCAATCACCAGGGTTGAAGGACCAATCACCGCTAAATACTTGAGACATTCTGACAAAACAAGGGGCACTAACACATCGCTAATAGGTTAAGGGGCACTAACCTTGTTAGTGAAGTAGTTTAAGCACTTAGTAATTGGTCAACCTAGAGTAGTGGAGTGTAGTTTAGTCAAAAACAACCAACTTATCTTAATATATGATTAATCTAATCCATAAAACAAGTGGAATAACCGTATCCACCACAAATAACACTTCTAAATTCGTTCATTGTACTACTAGCCCTAGTAACGAAACAATATTATAGGTTAATTGCCAAGCACAAATCAATATTTAAGTTTGGATAGAAATTAGTTAATCCAATTATCTAAACCTGAATATATGATGGCACGTTAGGGTCTAACTACTGTACTTGTCGATGATCATCACTAAATTAATCAACTGCAGAATTTTTTTAGACGTTTACCTGGCCCAGTAAAAACCCTATCCTACTTTCCCTTCTTAGAGCCGCCACTCCCGTCGCCGCTGCGTCTCCACTCTCCACTCTCCACTGCGCCTCACTCCATTCCGGCCATGGCCGCCATCATCGAGAAAATCATGGGCTGGTTGCCTGGCGGCGGAAATGCCGTGGCAAGTGCTGTCTCCCTCTCTGCTGCCGCTGACTACGACGGCGAGGACCTCATTAGCGCCCTCCCCGACGACCTCCTCCGCAACATCGTCTCTCGCCTCCCCGTCAAGGACGCCGCCCGAACCGCCACCCTCGCCTCCCGGTGGCGCCACCTCTGGCGCTCCGACCCGCTCGTCCTCAACGACGTCAATCTCCCCCCGTCTGCGGTGGCGCGCGTCCTCGCAGACCACCCGGGCCCTTTCCGCGCCATCCACATCGCCCGCTGCAGGTTCGCATCCCACGAGCGTGAGCTCGCAGAGTGGTCGGGCCTCCTCGCCGCCAAGGGCATCGAGGACCTTGTCCTCGTCAACGACGCCGACGTCGCCGAGCTCCCCACCACCGACAGTGTGCGCCTCCCCACGGACATCCTCCGCTGCGCCTCACTCCAGCGCCTCTTCCTGGGATTCTTTACGTTCCCGGACACCGCTGCTCTCTTCCGCAAAGCCAACGTCCTTCCCCGCCTCCAGGAGCTCGGCATGTTCACTACCACCATCAGCGGCTGGGACCTGCACTACAGACTCGCTTGCAGCCCGGTTCTGGAGAAGCTCGCGTTCGTATTCAACTGTACGCCCGATCTCGTCCACCTCCGCAGCAAAAGCCTCCGGTGCGTGCTCCTCTGGTTTTTCGCGGCAGATGAGATCGCGGTGGTGAACACCCCGCTCCTGGAGCAGCTCTTCTTACTCGAAGCGCCTCGCGGAGATGACGACAGTACTGTGATGATCAAGATTGCTTGTGCGCCCAACCTGCGGGTGCTCGGCTTCTTGGAGCCAAAAGTTCACCGCCTGCAGATCGGCAACAATGTCATCGAGGTACCAAATTTCCATGATTCCATCACTCTCTTATTATACGCAATACATGGGATTGCCATTGATGTGTATGAGGTGACACCTTTGCTTCTTTTGATGTATCGCTCGGCCATTCAGCCTGGCATAATGCCGAGCCCGAGCACAGTGCTTCCAAGTGTCAAGAAATTGGCCTTTAAGGTTAATTTTGGTGTCTCAAAGGAGGTCAAGATGCTGGTGGCCTTCCTCAGATGCTTTCCCAACATTGACACGCTGCACATCGAGGTGAAATCCTAGTATCCCATGCAATTATTTAATCAGTTATTCGACCCTCATACCACTATTTATTAGCAGTGGAGGATCATTGCTTCTTGCATGATCCATCTCTAATGAACCATTTACTTACATGCCGTTCCAGTCTTTAACTGAACCCACTGGAAGAAACCATGCCAAGTTCTGGCAGGAGCTCCCTACTGTTGAATGCATCAAGTCGCACGTCAAGAAGATGGTTGTCCATGAATATAGAGGGAATCGAAGTGAACTTGAATTCCTTAAGTTCATTTCCAGTAAAGCGCAAGAGCTACAGACTTTGTATGTCCTGCTAAACAGAGAGAGTCTTACTTCTCTGGCCAAGGAGACGGAGATGAGAAGCAAAGTGGCGGCTCTCTCGGAGGTAGCATGGAGCTGTGATTGTAAGATGATGGTGCTAGACCCTGAATTTCAGAATGATTGGAGCATCCAGAAAGCAGCTGATCTCACTGTTGACGACCCTTTTCACTGGTGAAAATGAGGATGACTAAATATTTGCTGCATCCAAAGCTTTTTTTGGGGGGGGGGGGGGGGGGGGGGGGGGGGTCATTTACTATCCTACATGCAAGGTCATTGTTTTGTTTTAGTCAGGTATGTCTGTTCTTAACAAAGAACATGAAGACTTCAACTATCTCATGAGTATGTAGTGTTGAAGCTAGCTGTACTATGCTTCATTCAGAATGTACCGTTATCTACCAATGTCCCTCTGTTCCTGATGTAAAGGACCAGTATGATCCTCCTTCCAAGCGTAGTGCGGCTATTTTTTAGCCTGTTTTATGTTCATTTTATTTTCCTCTGTACAATGGTACCTACGATAATTTCATTATCATCAGATGATCAGAGTGTACAGAGCTAGGTACACCTTACCCTGATACAGAGAGTCTTACTTCTGTGGCCAAGGATCCGGATGACGTAGGCTACATAGGTCTGCTTGTGATTTCTGCATTGCAGCTTCTATTAAGTGTTTCTTCATATGCCAGTTAGCTTTGGCATTGGATCTGAAGGCGAATATGCTTCTCTAAAGCCGTTGTGTTAATGTTGGAAGACCCAACCATTGTAGTTGTTCATTGCTTATTTCTGCCCCATTCGTTTGCAGATCTTCCAACATAGTTTTCTTGCTTTACAATATTTGTGAAAGATAAGTGCTATGATATTCATTTTCAAAAAATAAACTAATTTTTACATTTTTAGATAGCCAAGAGTTGGCCCCCTAAACCTTCATTTGTAACTCGAGGATGCTATGGGCCTGCAATGGAGTGTTCAGAACCATTTTCAGTGATGAACCTGAGGGTGAGTATGTATTTCCTCCTTGATCCGAGCTTTCTTTGGGGGAATTGCTTACTGTTCTAAGGCACTTCAGTTTTTAGACATTCTTGTTTGTTTTTAACAAAGGCACAAAATATTTCAACTGGTCTGAATATTTCAACTGGTCTGAATATCTTTCAGATGTTGAAGCTAGCAGTACTAACCGTTATCTAATGCCTCTCTGTTTATTCTTAATGTAAAAAAGAACATTACGCAACTCTTCAATACAGTAGTTGTAGCATATTTTAGGTTCATTTCTTTGTCTCTGTATGATTAGTATCAGTGACAAAGGCTAGAACGTTCCAAAGGCTAAGGGCATCTTGAACACAATGTGAAGTCGCTGTCACCATATGCAACTCCCTCATGAAGTTTTACGACATCCATGAACACAATGTGAAGTCGCTGTTGCATCGATGATACACCATATGCAACTCCCTCAAGAAGTTTTACGACATGATTCACCGAGTGGAGACAATATGTCCATTGGGCTCGCCAACCATCGAGATCGAAAGTTTTGCTTCTTGTTTCTCTACATGGTTGATTCATTCATTTACTCAATGTTGCTCTACACATTGTATCACACGCTGCCGTGATGTACTACTGGACCAAGGGCAAACCATTTACACACAGTTTCTTCATATAAGATACAATGCCCTTGATGCCCCATAGGACTTGTCATTGAATACCAAAGCTTAGAGCAAATCTTTATTTTTATGGCAATCATCATTAAGGCACCACCTACGTAATATTCCTTCTAATATATCTCAATGAAAGCACTAGACCATACAAATTGTCATTACTTACCTAAATCACACTTAGGGGCTACATGCCCTTTCAGGAAGGCTCGGGACCACCGAATTCACTAGGATCAACTGACTGTCATAATACATCGGTTTACTTTTCCAACAGCTAAGTTTATTTTCAAACATGTCTTCAATACATTTCCACTTCTTTTTAGCAAGTTCTTGATGGCGTATTGGTATCCTGAGATGACTAAACGTGAGCTTACCAACCTTACAAATGAATATTTTTCTTAGTGATTTTCTTCCTCTTTAGCGCTTCCAAAGCAGAATAATTCACTCTTGTAAAATTTATCTTAAGCATGGACAGTTGTTCGAAAAGATAAAGAATCAATTTTATATTAACTGCCTTGTCCATATCATGTTCTCTAAAAGTGATAGTGTCGTCGGCATATTGTAGATTGAAACCCCTCCATCCACCAGATGAAGGATTAAACCCCTTCAATCCATTTTAACATAGGTGCAACTATGTTAAAATGGATTGGAGATAAAGGATGTCCCTACCATAATTTTTCTGAATCTGGAAACGACAACGAACATCATCATTCCCTTTCATCCCAATGCTACCACCTTGAACGAAATTCTGAACATGTTGTCGCCAGGCAGAATCAAAGCCCTTCATTCATTGAGCATGTTGTAAGAAAGGCCACTTGACTTATCATAGGCTTTATCAAAATCCACTCTGTCAATCTTCTTAGAGTGTAGCTCATGAAATTGCCTCATGTAAAACGACCACACCCTCTAGGATGTGAAATCCAAGCATGAAAGCAATTTGCGTCACGCATACCACCTTATGTGATATAATTGTTAGTCCATTTGTACCCACTTTGGAAAAAATCTTGAAACTATCATTTAGCAGACATATATGACATCTACTATATCACTAAGCTCTCTAGGTGTAAAAGGCGTCACAATCAATTGAGGTATCCAATTGGAATTGGATCACCCGATTTTGACCAAGTAAACAATTTCTCAAAGCCCTCACTCAATTCTTTTATATACTACTCTCTATGTCCCAAAATTCTTGTCTTAGATTTGTCTAAATACGGATGTATCTAGTTATACTTTAGTGTTAGAACATCCGTATCTAGACAATTTTAAGACAAGAATTTCGGGACGGAGGGAGTATACACTATGCCTCATAATTTTTAAGTACTCACAATTAATTGAGGTCTTCAGTTTAGAACTTGGTCACCTGATTTTGACCGGGTCAATAATTTCTTAAGAAGCTTTCCCATTTAATTATTTTAATTCACCATATTCCCTAACTTTGAAGCTCTTTTATTAGATTGATATCTTCGATTTTGAATTTGGTTTACGATTTTGATCGGGCCATGATTTTTTAAATCGATCAACACCAACCGGCTAGAAAAACATATCAACATGTACCCTCTTACCACCTAGAAAAAAGAAGCGCCACCATGTGATGATACTATAGCACCAATATAGTACATGTAGCCACCGACGCGGAAATTTACCCACAAAAGTTTAAGTTAATTAGCGCGTAACATAGAATCACATCATGAAAAGCCCACAAATAACCATATTATAAATAAACATAAAACACACACCATCGTTTCCCCTATCCGCGAAACTAAATATTTCATCAGTTCCAGAATACAAGGGGTATTAGTTTTTGAAAAGTCAAATTTCTTTAACTTTGACCAAGTTTAAAGCCAAAAATATCGACACCCACAATATTAAGCCAAAAGATTATGGAAATTCATTTCATGATGAATCTAATAACACCAATTTGATATTACAAATTTTGATATATCTCTTCATAAATTTGATCAAACTTAAAAAGGTTGGACTTTTTAAAAAAGTAATACACCTTATATTTTAAAACAAAATGAGTATTTTTTTAAGAATCTCAACAACACCAACGGCGCAGCAAAGAGCGCCCAACCCTTCTAGTAATTGTTCAATCCTCATGACCTCTTCCTTCTTAGGAAGCAAAGTAATCGTCTGAAAGTTGTGTTTACACAATTATAGCTCACTGTCAAATAAATTCTCAAACATAGGCATCAGATCACCATTAAGCACCCCTAATGCTTAGGATACAACTCCACTAGGAAACTATCTAGTCCCAGGGCTTTATTATTCTTCATTTGTAAGATGGCCTCATACACTCCCTTCTCCGTAGAAGGTGTCGTCAACACGACATTCTCTTCCAGACAAAGTTATGGGATGTCTTCAAAGGTATCTTCATTCATCGACACAAAGTTGGACACCTGGGATCCGACAACTTCTTATAATAATTGTAGATGTATGACTTAAGATTCTTCTGGCCAACTATAGTACCCTCATCATGTTCAAGTTGGACGGTCTTATTCTTGTTGGGGAACGTAGTAATTTTAAAAAAATTCTACGCACACGCAAGATCATGGTGATGCATAGCAATGAGGGGGAGAGTGTTGTCTACGTACCCTCATAGACCGTAAGCAGAAGCGTTATGACAACGCGGTTGATGTTGTCCTATGTCTTCACGATCCGACCGATCCAAGTACCGAACGCACGGCACCTCCGAGTTCAGCACACGTTCAGCTCGGTGACGTCCCGCGAACTCACGATCCAGCAGAGCTTCGAGGGAGAGTTCCGTCAGCACGACGGCGTGATGATGGTGATGATGATGCTACCGACGCAGGGCTTCGCCTAAGCACCGCTACGATATGACCGAGGTGGATTATGGTGGAGGGGGCACTCCACACGGCTAAAAGATCAACTGATCAACTTGTGTGTCTATGGGGTGCCCCCCTCCCCCGTATATAAAGGAGTGGAGGAGGGGAGGGGCCGGCCCTCTCTATGGCGCGCCCTAGGGGAGTCCTACTCCCACCGGGAGTAGGATTCCCCCCCCCCCCCCTTCCCTAGTTGGAGTAGGAGAGGAAGGGAAGGAGGAGTAGGAGAGAAGGAAAGGGGGGCCGCCACCCCCAAACCTATTCCAATTTGGCCTCCTACCCAAGGGGGGCGCACCAGCCCCTTGTTTGGCTGGTGTGCTTCCTTCTTATGGCCCATAAGGCCCATAACTTCTCCCGGGGGGTTCCGGTAACCTCTCGGTGCTCCGAAAAAATGCCCGAACCACTCGGAACCTTTCCGATGTCCGAATATAGCCTTCCAATATATCAATCTTTACGTCTCGACCATTTCGAGACTCCTTGTCATGTCCGTGATCTCATCCGGGACTCCCAACTACCTTCGGTACATCAAAACACATAAACTCAAATTACCGATCGTCACCGAACGTTAAGCGTGCGGACCCTATGGGTTCGAGAACTATGTAGACATGACCGAGACTCGTCTCCGGTCAATAACCAATAGCGGAACCTGGATGCTCATATTGGCTCCTACATATTCTACGAAGATCTTTATCGGTCAAATGGCATAACAACATACGTTGTTCCCTTTGTCATTGGTATGTTACTTGCCCGAGATTTGATCGTCGATATCTCAATACCTAGTTCAATCTCGTTACCGGCAAGTCTCTTTACTCGTTCTGTAATACATCATCCCGCAACTAACTCATTAGTTGCATTGCTTGCAGGGCTTATAGTGATGTGCATTACCGAGAGGGCCCAAAGATACCTCTCCGACAATCGGAGTGACAAATCCTAATCTTGATCTATGCCAACTCAACAAGTACCATCGGAGACACCTGTAGAGCACCTTTATAATCACCCAGTTACGTTGTGAGGTTTGGTAGCACACAAAGTGTTCCTCCGGTATTCGGGAGTTGCATAATCTCATAGTCATAGGAACATGTATAAGTCATGAAGAAAGCAATAGCAATATACTAAACGATCAAATGCTAACCTAATGGAATGGGTCAAGTCAATCACATCATTCTCTAATGATGTGATCCCATTAATCAAATGATAACTCGTGTCTATGGCTAGGAAACTTAACCATCTTTGATTCAACGAGCTAGTCAAGTAGAGGCATACTAGTGACACTCTGTTTGTCTATGTATTCACACATGTACTAAGTTTCCAGTTAATACAATGCTAGCATGAATAATAAACATTTATCATGATATAAGGAAATATAAATAACAACTTTATTATTGCCTCTAGGGCATATTTCCTTTAGTCTCCCTCTTGCACTAGAGTCAATAATCTAGTTCACATCGCCATGTGATTAACACCAATAGTTCACATCACCATGTGATTAATATCCATAGTTCACATTGCCATGTGGCCAACACTCAAAGGGTTTACTAGAGTCAGTAATCTAGTTCACATCGCCATGTGATTAACACCCAAAAAATACTAAGGTGTGATCATGTTTTGCTTGTGAGAGTAGTTTAGTCAACGGGTCTGCCAAATTCAGATCCGTATGTATTTTGCAAAATTCTATGTCCACAATGCTCTGCACGGAGCTACTTTAGCTAATTGCTCCTACTTTCAATATGTATCCAGATTGAGACTTAGAGTCATCTGGATCAGTGTCAAAAACTTGCATCGACGTAACCCTTTACGACAAACCTTTTGTCACCTCCATAATCGAGAAACATATCCTTATTCCACTAAGGATAATTTTGACCGTTGTTCAGTGATCTACTCCTAGATCACTATTGTACTCCCTTGCCAAACTCAGTGTAGGGTATACAATAGATCTGGTACACAACATGGCATACTTTATAGAACCTATGGCTGAGGCATAGGGAATGACTTTCATTCTCTTTCTATCTTCTGCCGTGGTCGGGCTTTGAGTCTTACTCAATTTCACACCTTGTAACACAGGCAAGAACTCTTTCTTTGACTGTTCCATTTTGAACTACTTCAAAAACTTGTCAAGGTATGTACTCATTGAAAAAACTTATCAAGCGTCTTGACCTATCTCTATAGATCTTGATGCTCAATATGTAAGCAGCTTCACCGAGGTCTTTCTTTGAAAAACTCCTTTCAAATACTCCTTTATGCTTTCCAGAAAATTCTACATTATTTCCGATCAACAATATGTCATTCACATATATTTATCAGAAATGTTGTAGTGCTCCCACTCACTTTCTTGTAAATACAGGCTTCACCGCAAGTCTGTATAAAACTATATGCTTTGATCAACTCATCAAGACGTATATTCCAACTCCGAGATGCTTGCACCAGTCCATAGATGGATCGCTGGAGATTGCACATTTTTTTAGCACCTTTAGGATCGACAAAACCTTCTGGTTGCATCATATACAACTCTTCTTTAAGAAATCCATTAAGGAATGTAGTTTTGACATCCATTTGCCAGATTTCATAAAATGTGGCAATTTGCTAACATGATTCGGACAGACTTAAGCATCGCTACGAGTGAGAAAATCTCATCGTAGTCAACACCTTGAACTTTGTCAAAACCTTTTCGACAAGTCTAGCTTTGTAGATAGTAACACTACTATCAGCGTCCGTCTTCCTCTTGAAGATCCATTTATTTTCTATGGCTTGCCGATCATCGGGCAAGTCAACCAAAGTCCACACTTTGTTCTCATACATGGATCCCATCTCAGATTTCATGGCCTCAAGCCATTTCGCGGAATCTGGGCTCATCATCGCTTCCTCATAGTTCGTAGGTTCGTCATGGTCAAGTAACATGACCTCCAGAACAGGATTACCGTACCACTCTGGTGCGGATCTCACTCTGGTTGACCTACGAGGTTCGGTAGTAACTTGATCTGAAGTTACATGATCATCATCATTAGCTTCCTCACTAATTGGTGTAGGAGTCACAGGAACAGATTTCTGTGATGAACTACTTTCCAATAAGGGAGCAGGTACAGTTACCTCATCAAGTTCTACTTTCCTCCCACTCACTTCTTTCGAGAGAAACTCCTTCTCTAGAAAGGATCCATTCTTAGCAACGAATGTCTTGCCTTCGGATCTGTGATAGAAGGTGTACCCAACTGTCTCCTTTGGGTATCCTATGAAGACACATTTCTCCGATTTGGGTTTGAGCTTATCAGGATGAAACTTTTTCACATAAGCATCGCAACCCCAAACTTTAAGAAACGACAACTTTGGTTTCTTGCCAAACCACAGTTCATATGGTGTCGTCTCAACGGATTTAGATGGTGCCCTATTTAACATGAATGCAGCTGTCTCTAATGCATAACCCCAAAACGATAGTGGTAAATCGGTAAGAGACATCATAGATTGCACCATATCTAATAAAGTACGGTTACGATGTTCGGACACACCATTACGCTGTGGTGTTCTAGGCGGCGTGAGTTGCGAAACTATTCCGCATTGTTTCAAATGAAGACCAAACTCGTAACTCAAATATTCTCCCCCACGATCAGATCGTAGAAACTTTATTTTCTTGTTACGATGATTTTCCACTTCACTCTGAAATTATATGAACTTTTCAAATTTTCAGACTTATGTTTCATCAAGTAGATATACCCATATCTGCTCAAATCATCTGTGAAGGTTAGAAAATAACGATACCCGCCGCGAGCCTCGACACTCATCGGATCGCATACATCAGTATGTATTATTTCCAGTAAGTCAGTTGCTCGCTCCGTTGTTCCGGAGAACGGAGTCTTAGTCATCTTGCCCATAAGGCATGGTTCGCAAGCATCAAGTGATTCATAATCAAGTGATTCATAATCAAGTGATTCCAAAATCCCATCAGCATGGAGTTTCTTCATGCGCTCTACACCAATATGACCTAAACGGCAGCGCCACAAATAAGTTGCACTATCATTATTAACTTTGCATCTTTTGGCTTCAATATTATGTGTATTACTACGATCGAGATCCAACAAACCATTTTCATTGGGTGTATGACCATAGAAGGTTTTATTCATGTAAACAGAACAACAATTATTCTCTAACTTAAATGAATAACCGTATTGCAATAAACATGATCAAATCATATTCATGCTCAACGCAAACACCAAATAACACTTATTTAGGTTCAACACTAATCCCGAAAGCATAGGGAGTGTGTGATGATGATCATATCAATCTTGGAACCACTTCCAATACACATCGTCACTTCACCCTGAACTAGTCTCTGTTCATTCTGCAACTTCCGTTTCGAGTTACTACTCTTAGCAACTGAACCAGTATCAAATACCGAGGGGTTGCTATAAACACTAGTAAAGTACACATCAATAACATGTATATCAAATATAGCTTTGTTCACTTTGCCATCCTTCTTATCCATCAAATATCTAGGGCAGTTCCACTTCCAGTGACCATTTCCTTTGCAGTAGAAGCACTCAGTTTCAGGCTTGGGTCTAGCTTTGGGCTTCTTCACGAGAGTAGCAACTTCCTTGCCGTTCTTTTTGAAGTTCCCCTTCTTCCATTTGCCCTTTTCTTGAAACTAGTGGTCTTGTCAACCATCAACACTTGATGCTTTTCTCGATTTCTACCTTCGTCGATTTCAGCATCACGGAGAGCTTGGGATTTATCTCCGTTATCCCTTGCATATTATAGTTCATCACGAAGTTCTAGTAACTTGGTGATAGTGACTAGAGAACTCTGTCAATCACTATCTTATCTGGAAGATTAACTCCCACTTGATTCAAGTGATTGTAGTACTCAGACATTCTGAGCACATGCTCACTAGCTGAGCTATTCTCCTCCATCTTGTAGGCAAAGTACTTGTCAAAGGTCTCATACCTTTCGACATGGGCATGAGTCTGAAATACTAATTTCAACTCTTGGAACATCTCATATGCTCCGTGGCGTTTCAAAAACGTCTTTGAAGCCCCGATTCTAAGCCGTAAAGCATGGTGCACTAAACTATCAAGTAGTCATCATATCGAGCTTGCCAAACGTTCATAACATCTGCATTTTCTCCTGCAATCGGTCTGTCACCTAGCGGTGCATCAAGGACATAATTCTTCTGTGCAGCAATAAGGATAATCCTCAGATCACGGATCCAATCCGCATCATTGCTACTAACATCTTTCAACTTAGTTTTCTCTAGGAACATATCAAAAATAAAACAGGGGAGCTAAACGCGAGCTATTGATCTACAACATATATATGCTAATACTACCAGGACTAAGTTCATGATAAATTAAAGTTCAATTAATCATATTACTTAAGAACTCCCACTTAGATAGACATCCCTCTAATCATCTAATTGATCACAAGATCCATATCAACTAAACCATAACCGATCATCACGTGAAATGGAGTAGTTTTCAATGGTGAACATCACTATGTTGATCATATCTACTATATGATTCACGTTCGACCTTTCGGTCTCAGTGTTCCGAGGCCATATCTGCATATGCTAGGCTCGTCAAGTTTAACCCGAGTATTCTGCGTGTGCAAAACTGGCTTGCACCCGTTGTATAAGAACGTTGAGCTTCTCACACCCGATCATCACGTGGTGTCTCGGCACGACGAACTTTGGCAATGGTGCATACTCAGGGAGAACACTTGTACCTTGAAATTTTTTAGTGAGAGATCATCTTATAATGCTACCGTCAATCAAAGCAGAATAAGATGCATAAAGGATAAACATCACATGCAATCAATATAAGTGATATGATATGGCCATCATCATCTTGTGCCTTTGATCTCCATCTCCAAAGCACCGTCATGATCACCATCGTCACCGGCGCGACACCTTGATCTCCATCGTAGCATCATTGTCGTCTCGCCAACTATTGCTTCTACGACTATCGCTACCGCTTAGTGATAAAGTAAAGCAATTACATGGCGATTGCATTTCATACAATAAAGCGACAACCATATGGCTCCTGCCAGTTGCCGATAACTCCGTTAGAAAACATGATCATCTCATACAATAAAATATAGCATCATGTCTGGACCATATCACATCACAACATGCCCTGCAAAAACAAGTTAGATGTCCTCTACTTTGTTGTTGCAAGTTTTACGTGGCTGCTACGGGCTGAGCAAGAACCGTTCTTACCTACGCATCAAAACCACAACGATATTTCGTCAAGTTAGTGTTGTTTTAACCTTTAACAAGGACCGGGCGTAGTCACACTCGGTTCAACTAAAGTTGGAGAAACTGACACCCGCCAGCCACCTGTGTGCAAAGCACGTCGGTAGAACCAGCCTCGCGTAAGCGTACGCGTAATGTCGGTCCGGGCCGCTTCATCCAACAATACCGCCGAACCAAAGTATGGCATGCTGGTAAGAAGTATGACTTGTATCGCCCACAACTCACTTGTGTTCTACTCGTGCATATAACATCTACGCATAAACCTGGCTCGGATGCCACTGTTGGGGAACGTAGTAATTTAAAAAAATTCCTACGCACACGCAAGATCATGGTGATGCATAGCAACGAGGGGGGAGTGTTGTCTACGTACCCTCGTAGACCGTAAGTGGAAGCGTTATGACAACGCGGTTGATGTAGTCGTACGTCTTCAAGATCCGACCGATCCAAGTACCGAACGCACGGCACCTCCGAGTTCAGCACACGTTCAGCTCGGTGACGTCCCACGAACTCACGATCCAGCAGAGCTTCGAGGGAGAGTTTCGTCAGCACGACGGCATGATGACGGTGATGATGATGCTACCGATGCAGGGCTTCGCCTAAGCACCGCTACGATATGACCGAGGTGGATTATGGTGGAGGGGGCACCGCACACGGCTAAAAGATCAACTGATCAACTTGTGTGTCTATGGGGTGTCCCCCTCCCCCGTATATAAAGGAGTGGAGGAGGGGAGGGGCCGGCCCTCTCTATGGCGCACCCTAGGGGAGTCCTACTCCCACCGGGAGTAGGATTCCCCCCTTCCCTAGGTAGAGTAGGAGAGGAAGGGAAGGAGGAGTAGGAGAGAAGGAAAGGGGGGCCGCCACCCCCAAACCTATTCCAATTCGGCCTCCTGCCCAAGGGGGGCACACCAGCCCCTTGTGGGCTGGTGTGCTTCCTTCTTATGGCCCATAAAGCCCATAACTTCTCCCGGGGGGTTCCGGTAACCTCCCAGTACTCCGGAAAAATGCTCGAACCACTCGGAACCTTTCCGATGTCCGAATATAGCCTTCCAATATATCAATCTTTACGTCTCGACCATTTCGAGACTCCTCGTCATGTCCGTGATCTCATCCGGGGTCTCCGAACTACCTTCGGTACATCAAAATACATAAACTCATATTACCGATCATCACCGAACGTTAAGCGTGCGGACCCTACGGGTTCGAGAACTATGTAGACATGACCGAGACTCGTCTCCGGTCAATAACCAATAGCGGAACCTGGATTCTCATATTGGCTCCTACATATTCTATGAAGATCTTTATCGGTCAAACCGCATAACAACATACGTTGTTCCCTTTGTCATCGGTATGTTACTTGCCCGAGATTTGATCGTCGGTATCTCAATACCTAGTTCAATCTCGTTACCGGCAAGTCTCTTTACCCGTTCTGTAATACATCATCCCGCAACTAACTCATTAGTTGCATTGCTTGCAAGGCTTATAGTGATGTGCATTACCGAGAGGGCCCAGAGATACCTCTCCGAGAATCGGAGTGACAAATCCTAATCTTGATCTATGCCAACTCAACAAGTACCATTGGAGACACCTGTAGAGCACCTTTATAGTCATCCAGTTACGTTGTGATGTTTGGTAGCACACAAAGTGTTCCTCCGGTATTCGGGAGTTGCATAATCTCATAGTCATAGGAACATGTATAAGTCATGAAGAAAGCAATAGCAATATACTAAACGATCAAATGCTAACCTAACGAAATGGGTCAAGTCAATCACATCATTCTCTAATGATGTGATCCTGTTAATCAAATGATAACTCATGTCTATGGCTAGGAAACTTAACCATCTTTGATTCAACGAGACACTCTGTTTGTCTATGTATTCACACATGTACTAAGTTTCCGGTTAATACAATTCTAGCATGAATAATAAACATTTATCATGATATAAGGAAATATAAATAACAACTTTATTATTGCCTCTAGGGCATATTTCCTTCAATTCTTTCTATGTTTTTCATTGGCAATCAAACAAAAAAACCTACTATCGTTGTCCCCTTAGGCCCTTACCGCACGTACTACACATTGGCACATTGGACCCATTTAATTTCCTCTATCTCTAATGCTTAGCCAAACTCTCTTCAGACTCCCTTTTAGCGGCGCATTCTGCTAATATAAAGTGGGTGCGTCAGCCTTGATGTCTAACTCATCAATAAGGTGAAGGAGTATCTCCTTTTCGACTTTATAAAGACCACTTGCATTCTTAGCAGGACCCCATAATAATTGTCTAAGATGATGAATCTTATATTGACATATTTCAATGTTAGTGTTGCCTCTATTTCTTTCGCCCATTCTGTTGCCACCATTCCTATAAATCCTTCCCTCCTAGACCATCCAATTTCGAAAGAAGGCCGCTTTGTTCCCTGCATGAGTCGTCTCATCGGAGTCCAATAGAAGGGGTGTATGCTCAGATAGACCCCTTTGCAAGGCCAATAACATTCGAGTGTGGTTTTTTGTTCCCACTCAACACTCGCCAAAACACGATCCAACTTCTCATACGTCAGAATAGAGAGACTAATAGCCCAAGTATATTGATGTCCCGAGAGAGCGATCTGCCTCAAGTATATATTTTCAATAATAGTGTTGAACATAAAAGGCCAACGAGCTTCAAAGTTTGCATTATTCTTCTCATTCTGAACCGGTTCAGCAAGGGAGTCGGGTCTATGATCTGGTTACGTAGCCACATAGTCCACAACTAGAGCCCTCAAACCCATCAAGTTTCGACTGCAGGTTAAACTTGACAGCATAGTCTTCCACTTCCACTTTTCAACGTTTGGATGGCAGCCAACAACAACCTTACCAAAATATGGGCGTTGACCACCAGCCAGGATATCTGTTTGGTTCATCGCCAAATCCTCCAACCGGCGCCAAAATATTGGTAGCTAGTTCACTTTTCACGCCAACTTCAAGGTGAACCGGCGGCGGCGGAATCCATCGCTAATTATTTGGCGCGCCCTCCTTTGGCGTGGCTAGCCTGGGCGCCATCCAAACATCCCCTTATTCACACCAAGAAGTATACCACCTAATCTTCCCTAAGGTGTAGATAGTACCATGCATAATCCATACCACAAGAAATATTACCTAAACATTGGGATGTAAAGTTAGCTTTATTGGTCTCCATGATAGTAAGATAATCCAATTTCTGCTCCCTTGTAGTCTTCGTTAGAAATCTACACTTAGCCAAGTCTAAAAGACCTGTATGTTACTAGTCAAAATTGCTTAGCCCCTATTAATTAACCATAGAGGTATTTCACAAAAAAAAAACAGAGAGGCATCGATAGAAGTAATTTTTTTTTAGAACCAGTAAATAACTGTAAGAACATTCCATCTGCCGTCTACCGGATGGGCTCGTGAGGAAGCCGTTCCAAGTTCCAACATAGTATACTACTAGAAGGGTTGGGTGCACTTCTGCTGCGCCGTTGATGTCGTTGCATATCTTTAAAAAAATACCCACTCTGTTTCAAAATACAAGGTGTATTACTTTTTTCAAAAGTCAAACTTTTTAAGTTTGATCAAATTTGTAGATAAGTATATCAAAATCCATAATATCAAACGGTATAATTAGATTCATCATGAAATGAATTTCCATATTATTTTGTTTAATATTGTGGATATCGATATTTTTGGCTCTAAACTTGGTCAAATTTAAAGGAAATTAACTTTCCAAAAAATTAATACCCCTTATATTTTCGAATTGGTGGAATATTTAGTTCGGCGGGGCAGGGAGATGATGGAGTGTGTTTTTATAACACGGTGATTTGGTGGGCCTTTCGCGGCGTGATTCTGTGTTATCCGCTAATAAATTCATATGTGTGTGGGGAAATTTCTGCGTCAGTGACTACATTTACTATATTGGTGCTACAGTATCAGATGGTGGCGTTTCTTTTTCTAGGTGGTGGAAGGGTGCATGGGATTGATATGTTTCTATAAGCCAGTTGCTGCTGATTGATTTAAAAAATCACTGGCCTGGTCAAAATAGTAAACCAAATCTAAAATTAAATACCTCAATCGAATGAAAGAGCTCCAAACTTAGGGAACATAGTGAATTAAAATAATTGAATGGGGGAGCTTCTCAAAAAATTGTTGACCCGGTCTAAATCGAGTGACCCAATTCTAAATTGATGACATCAATTAATTGTGATGCCTTAAAAATTAGGAAGCATAATGTATAGTATAAAAGAAATGAATGGGAGAAATTTGAGAAATTGTTAACCCGGTCAAAACCGGGTGAACCAATTTCAATTGGAGACCTCAATTGATTGTGAGGCCTTAAAAATTAGGTAGCTTAGTATTGTTGATCCGGTCAAAATCAAGTTGAACCGATTCTAAATTGAAGACATCAATTTATTGTGATGCCTTAAAAGTTAAGGAGCATAATGTATAATATAAAAGAATTAAATGAAAAAACTTTAAGAAATTGTTGGCTAGGTCAAAATCGAATGACCCAATCTTAATTGAAGACCTGAATTAAATATGGGCTCTTTAAAACTACGGAGTAGAAAGCTTAGTGTTACCTAGGATAGTTGGCCCAGTGAAAACCCTATCCTACTCTCCCCTGATTACTTTCACTCCACTCTCCGCCGCGCCTCCACTTGTCCCCTTCAGTCCGCTCGCCGCCACCCTTCCACTAAGCTCCATTCCGGCCATGGCCGACTTCGTCGAGAAAATCATGGGCTGGCTCCCTGGCGGTGGAAATGCCGTGGCAAGTGCCACCTCCCTCACCCCCGTCGTTGAGTACGACGGCGAGGACCGCATCAGCGTCCTCCCCGACGACCTCCTCCGCAACATCGTCTCCCGCCTCCCCGTCAAGGACGCCGCCCGAACCGCCGCCCTCGCCTCCAGGTGGCGCCACCTCTGGCGCTCCACCCCGCTCATCCTCAGCGACGCCGACCTGTCCCCCTCTGCGGTCGCTCGCGTCCTCGCAGACCACCCGGGCCCTTTCCGCGTCGCCCACATCGCCCGCTGCAGGTTCGCATCCCGCGGGCGTGAGCTCGCGGAGTGGCTGGGCCTCCTCGCCGCCAAGGGCATCCAGGACCTCGTCCTCGTCAACGACGAGGAGCTCCCCACCGACATCCTCCGCTGCGCCTCACTCCAGCGCCTCTTCCTGGGATTCTTTACGTTCCCGGACACCTCTGATCTCTCCCTCCGTGCTGACGTGCTGCCTCGCATTCAGGAGCTCGGCATGTCCGCTTGCAGCATCAGCGAATGGGACCTGCTCTACATGCTCGATTGCAGCCCGGTTCTGGAGAAGCTCACGTTCGTATTCAGCGGTACGCCCGATGCCTTCCACCTCCGCTGCAAGAGCCTCAGGTGCGTGGTCCTCTGGTGTTTTGCGGCATTCATAGTCGATGTGACGGACGCCCTGCTCCTGGAGCGGCTCTTCCTGCTGGAAGCGCCCCGCAGAGGTGACGACTGGAGTATTGTGATGATCAAGATTGCTTGTGTGTCCAACCTGCGGGCACTCGGCTTCTTGGAGCCAAGATTTCACCGGCTGAAGATCGGCGACAATGACATCAATGTATGAACTTTCCAGGATTCCATCACTCTCTCGGTACATAGTAATACATGGGATACCTGTTGGTATGTATGAGGTGACATATTTGCTTCTTTTGGTGCATGTTTGGCCATTGCAGCCTGGCACAGTGTGCCGAGCCCAAGTACAGTGGTTCCAAGCGTCAAGATATTGGCTTTGAAGGTTAATTTTGGTGTTTTAAGGGATGTCAAGATGATGGTGGCCTACCTCGGATGTTTTCCCAACATTGACACGCTGCACGTCGAGGTGAAGTCTTTAACTGAACCCACTGAAAGATCATTATTCAATCAGTTATTTGACCCTCATACCACTATTTATTAGCAATGGAAGATCGCTACCTCTTGCATGATCCATCTTTCTAATGCACCATTTACTGATATGTTGTTTCAGTCTATAACTGAACGCACTGGAAAAAACCATGCCAAGTTCTGGCAGGAGCTCCCTACTGTTGAATGCATCAAGTCGCACGTCAAGAAGATGGTTTTCCATAAATATAGAGGGAAACGAAGTGAGCTTGAATTCCTTAAGTTCATTTCCAGGAAAGCGCAAGAGCTACAGACATTGTATGTTCTGCTAAACAGACAGAGTCTTACTTCGGTGGCCAAGCAGACAGAGATGACAGGCAAATTGGTGGCTCTCTCGGAGGTAGCATGGAGCTGCGATTGCAAGATAATGGTGCTAGGCCCTGAATTTCAGAGTAAATGGAGCATCCAGAAAGCATCTGATCTTACTGTCGACGACCCTTTTCACTACTGAATCGAGGCTGGCTATACATTTGCTTGCTCCAAAGATTTTTTCTTTTTCTGCAGAGAATGATTTACTGTTCTACATATGCAAGGGCACTGTTTAGTTTGTTGGCAAGTATGTCTATTCTTGACAAAGAACATGAAGATTTCAACTAGAGCATGAGTGTCTGAAAGTGTTGAAGCTAGCTGTACTATGCTTCATTCAGAGTGTACTAGTAACTGCTATCTACTCTGTTTGTTCCTGATGTAAAAGACCAGTCTGATCCTCCTTCCGAACATGTTTTGTTAATTTTATTTTCCCCTGTTTGATGGCGTCTATGTCAATTTGATCATCATCAGATGATCAGAGTATACCGAGCTACTTAGGTGTGCTTCTGATTTCTGCATTGCAGCTTTTACTTCTACATATTATTCCTGAACAATATTATCTGTTAATATTTTGATTCAAAAGAACTTTCAGTTTCAGTTTCATAGTTTCTCTAGTTTTAACTGTTGAACCGTCACCACTCTAGTTTTCATACTTTTCAGCTCCAGTCACCGCGGATAACAGATCGGAAAGCCCCCCTGGGACTCATATCTCAGGAAAGCCTCCACTGAAAATGGCCCCCCTGTGGTTGTCATTCCCCTCCTTGGAGGCGTCATCGAAGCGTGTTCGTCATTTCTCTCGCTCTTCTGGAATTGGTGGTTGTCTCCGGGCGAAAGCCTCGATTCGGTGGTGGATCTGCACGATGGCGGCGTCCTCGACGTCGTTCCTCCGCTGGGAGCATGGTGTTTGGAGACATGGCTGCTTCCTCGTTGTTCTCCTCCGGTGCTCGTCGCTGTCCTTCCTTGATCCTCGACGACGCTATGTACGCCCGTCGCTGGTGTGTCCAAGACGGCGTCTTCTTCGGATTGGATCGAGTCCTGCCATTCACTTGCCACTTCCTCTTAGGCGCTTAGAGTGGATGGTGCGTCGACAAGAGAAGCTCTGCGGTAGTTGTGGTCTTTGGAGGTGATCGGCGTCGGTCGTGACGCAGTGTTGTGTTTCATCTTAGGATAGGCTCTCTGGTTTTGTAGTTTGCTTTGCGGTGGTGCCCGTCTTTGGTCTTTCTCGGGTGTGGTGTGAGCTACACCCGTTGTTCGCAGCGAGTGCTAATTTTCTTGTATTTGACATTCTATCTTCTATAAAGCTATGGTACGCCTAGGCGTACTCTCGAAAAAGAAAATGGCCGCCGCGAAGAGCTCCTGTGGCGCAAGGAGGCATGACCCCGTCCGAGCAGGGTTTTCCTGGCAGCGAGGTAGGTGGGAAGGGGATGATACTGTTGGATAATCAGCAACTAGTATTCACTGAGGGTCAAAGGCCATTACATATACATGTGCGGTAAAGTGCAAGAAACCCCTTATACAATGGGGATGTACCGAAGAGAGACTATACACATCTAACACCCCCCCTCAAACTCATGGTGGATCAACAACACTGAGTTTGGAGAGAAGGAAACCATGCTGTGCTCGAGTCTGTGCCTTTATGAAGAAGTCCGCCAACTGTAACTCAGAGGGCACATAGTGGAGAGCGAGAGTTTGATCCTGCACAGCAGCATGCACAAAGTGGGCATCCACACCTATGTGCTTGGTGAGCTCATGCTTCACCGGGTCACGCGCAATACTGATAGCACCGGTACTGTCTGTCAGTAAGAGAGTCGAGGTAGTAGCAGACACACCAAAATCCTCAAGTAACCACCGTAACCAGATCACCTTAGCCATCAACATAGCCATGGCTCGCAACTCAGCCTCTGTACTCGAGCGAGAAACTGCAGTCTGTTTCTTTGTCTTCCAGGCAATAAGAGAGCCACCAAGAAAGACACAGTAAACAGACAGCAGACCATTACATATACATGTGTGGTAAAGTGCAAGAAACCCCTTATACAATGGGGATGTACCGAAGAGAGACTATACACATCTAACAGATACTAGGGCGGTGGTGGGAAGGGAAGGAATCAGACGTCCACCCTGAATTTGGCTGGCAAGTTCGGAGTTTAACTGCTCCCTCCGTTCACAAATATAAGATGTTCTAACTTTTTTGTGAATCAGATGTCTATAAACACGTTTTAGTGTGTTTGTTCATTCATTTCAGTTCATATGTAGTTCATATTTCAAAACATCTTATATTTATGAACAGAGGGAGTAGTTAATAACAAGTCACCACCAATTAATCAACTTCTGAGATTTTATCGGCACAAGTAAACATGGCAAACAACCGAATGATCGTCTCAATAGTTCAGACTTCAGGCACACACACATGGGGATCAACTCATATATAATGTTAGGTTATCAGCAACAGCCAAAACATGCGACAATCTCAAGCAAAAGAGGGGAGAAAAGGTGTGAAGCATAAACATCATCCCGAAAGACTTCAAAATTCCGAAGGAAGTTCCGAATGGGGGATCAGATGATCTTCTTATGAAGACACCACCACCTTCTGAAGCCGCAAATGGAGCATTTGCATTCCTGTTTACTGAAAGGAAAAAAGCTTCTGCAGAAATAACTTTGAAGCTATTCCCTCTGGAACCTTCTTACTGCAGAAATAACATTTGTGCAACATCATAGACAACGCACGGACTTTTGTTGACGCTCCACATGTGACACAAAGGTCTAGGGATCTAAACCAGACGAAAATAAGAACTTCACTACCAGTTTTAGTGCAAATTCAGATTCAAGCCACATAGTAACGACAACGGCAGCTTAAACTGAAGATGCCCTGTCAGCCACCCATGAATGAAGAACTCTCTTGTCGTGCAGGAAGTAAATCACAACAGGCAGTGTCAGTAAGCATCTATACGGTTCCTGATTGGTGCTAACAATTTTTACTCGTGTGTACCTATGTGCGCAAGTAATCAGTGAATAACTGAATATGCGTGTGCTCACTGCCCCATTATATAGCAGAGCACAAGCCAACACAAATACATAAGGCATGTCAACTTTCAAGAATTATCCAATCAAACTCAAGATACAAACACACTATTCATTTATATCTTGTCATTTTTATCTAAATCACAAATCATTACATTATTGGACGAATCTTTACAAGTAAGCATTACATAGCATTACTAACATTCCTGAATCATTTCACATTTTTTGAGAATCAGAAAAAAAATGAAGAGGAGAGAGAATATTACTTGCACCGGCAACCAGTTGCAGAAAATCCTCTTTCCACCGGTGTATTGTTATTTTCCTAAAATAACTACCATATAAATATTGTTAGTGGAAAACTGAAAATTATGCACTACATAGATGCACTAAAACAGTATCTCATGAATGTTGTTGCGCGCTTTGAGTTGCCACCATGAAAGCAAAGTAATCCTTCTTAATGTTTTTGAGCCTCACGACCACGTCGCTCATGCTTGCCCTCCGACTAGGAGAGTCGTCCGAACACTCTAGACCCAGTTCGAATATCGACACAAGAAAGTTTCCATTGCAGGCAATGGAGGATGTCGACGAAGAAGTATTAATTGTTTGGTGATGGAATGCAAGGTTCATTTCTTCACCCTGTTGTAGCTTCTCATCCAAAACATCAACGAGCTTTGCTGGAAATGCTTGCGAAACCCACCATCTGAGGCTAGATTCCCCGACGAACATAGCGTCCATGGGCCTCTTCCCTGTGAAGACTTCAAGCAACATGATCCCGAAGCTGAACATGTCAGTCTTTCGTGATGCCTTTCCCATGAATGCTAGCTCTGATCAAGCCAAAAAATCAACATAATTAATTAATCAAACCAATAAATGATGGTTATCTATTCAAATAAATTGCTCCTGTGTGATCATAACAAGTACATACCAGGGGCCATGTACCCAATTGTCCCCGGCATACTTGCTGAAACCATGGAGTTGTCATCACGTAGAAGTAACTTTGCAATGCCAAAGTCGGCAACATGCGCCGTCATGTCGTCATCGAACAACACATTGCTAGGCTTCAGGTCGCAGTGCAGGACAACTTGGAAATGATGATGGTGCAGGTACTCCATTGCCTCTGACACGCCAAGCATAATGTCCAATCTCTGCATGAATCTTAGTGGTTCCCTATTTTCGTTGTGCAAGTGTGTCTCCATGCTACCATTGGGCATGTACTGAAGAAGCAGTGCCTTGAAATCCAGGCTGGAACACGCATTCAATATTTGTATCAAGTTGCGATGTCGAGCCATGCGCAACACTTGACATTCAGCATCAAAACTCCTCACGGCCTGCTCGACTTGCATATTGAGCACTTTTATTGCAACCACAAAACCATCATCTAGTTGGCCCTTGAAAACTTTGCCAAAACTTCCAATACCAAGTAGGTTGTCCTCATTGAAATTTTCAGTGGCACGAACAATCTCATGGTAGGATACTAACCTATGGCTGATCAGATCAGTCATGCTAGTAGAAGTCGTACCATAAGAATGTTTCTTATTTTTCTTTCTGATCATTAGGTAAATGGTGGCTGCAAATGCACCAACTCCAATGATGACAACCAGGAGTATAAACTTGTGGATGTGTCGACTATAAGTCAAGTTAGACTTGTGCAGGCACGGTGACAGTCCGAGACGAGGAGCGCCACATAGCCCAACATTCCCCATCAAAGATTGTAAGGTGAGGTTCGAAAAAACACCTCCATTTGGTATTTGCCCTTCTAACCTATTGAAGGAGAGGTTCAAAGAAGAAAGGTAAGTGAAGTTAACAAGGTAGTCTGGTATCGTACCTGAAAGATTATTTGAGGATAGGTCCAGTGTTTCTAAGTTGGTTAATTGGCTGAAAGAGTTTGGAACTAAACCCTTAAATGAGTTGTGCGAAAGATTTAGGTAGGTTAATAATATGGCAACCTGTCCAAATGAACCTGGAAGGCTACCAGACAAGAGGTTACTAGAAAGATCTATCCAGTCCATATTTTGCATATGGCTAAGATCAGAAGGTAATGTACCAGTTAGGGAGTTATATGACATATCTAGTTTCATAAGGTTCCTGTGATAAAACAAGCTTGATGGTATGGTCGAAGATAAATGATTATAAGATAATAAAACCTCAGCTAACATGGTGAGGTTTCCCATGGCATCTGGTATGGAGCCAGATAACATATTGTCCCTGAGTATTAACTGTACGATACTTCCCAGCATACCAATTTGTACAGGGATTTGGCCAGCCATTCTATTTCCAGAGAGAACAAGTGCCTGGAGATTCTCCAACTTAAGAATGGATTCTGGTATTTCTTTGGTAAGATAGTTGTTGGAAAAGCTTATCACACGAAGACCGGTAAGATTTGATAGTGTTGTTGGAAGCCCACCAACCAAACGGTTGTTATCTGCTCCAAATATTACCAGGTTAGTCGAGAGGTTACCAAAATAGCTAGGGATACTCCCAGTGAAAGAATTATTCGATATGACAAGGACTTGAAGTTGTTGACAATTGCAAAGGCTGGCCAAGAAACTAAGATCCCCTTGGAGATGATTCTCTTGAATATAGAGAACGATAAGAGGCCTGTTATTTCCAAGTGTTAACGGTACTGGTCCAGTCAGTTGATTGACACTCAAATCTAAGGAAGACATTTTTGTCGAATTTCCTAGAAATTTTGGGAAGGGACCTGTTAGCTGATTGTTTGCAAGGTGCAGCCAAGTGAGTTGTCTCAGTTCTCCCAATTCCACAGGAATATCTCCGCTTAAGTTGGAGTCTGCGATGTCAAGTGCGCTGAGCATGGTGAGATTTCCAAGCACAGGTGGGATCGGGCCAACTAGGGCATTGCCACCCATAGAAATTGCAGTAAGCCGTGGTAGCGAAGCCAGCCATGTCGGCACCACATCCACGAATAGATTTCCAGGAATGATAAGTTCCCTAAGGTGCTGGCATGATGCAAGGCCCAATGGAATTTGACCCTCGAATTTGTTCTCATAAAGATTAAGTATTAGCAACATGGGGAGACTAAAGCTTCTATTGCTAGGTATATGACCTGTTAGATTGTTGTGCCCCAGACGCAAGTCAACAATCCTAGACATGTTGAAGATGGTAGGAGGTACTGGACCGGAGAGCAGGTTCCAGTTCAAGCGAAGAACCTGGAGCAGGAGCAAGGAGCCAATACCAGATGGTATTGGGCCGGACAGACTATTGTTCCGAATATCGATGTGGCTCAGTGAAGGTGTGCTATCAAATGAAAAATTTGGCGTGAGGCCGGTAATGGAATTTCTTTGGAGAGAGAGGAACGTAAGGCTACGCATGTTTCGCACCTCAGTGGGGATCTGCCCAGAGAGCTGGTTGAAACTTAGGACCAGATACTGGAGCCTGGTGAGGTTTCCAATGGTAGATGGGATTGTATCCGATAGGCTATTGTGGCCAAGACCAAGATACCTAAGACGAGCTAATCTTCCAAGGTCAGCTGGGATGGAACCGGTGAGGTTTGTGTTGGTTAGGTTGAGGGTGTGGAGGAAAGAGAGGTTACCGAGGTGAGGGCTGAGCTCTCCTTGGAGGGGAATGTCCGGCAGCTCCAAAGCGGTGACACGCTGGTGGTGGCGCCGGCTGCACGACACACCGGTCCAGGTGCAGAAGGACACATCAGTTGTCCAGTTATCGGCCAAATTTTGGCCGGACAACTGGGATTTGAAAGCCAGCAGCGCGGCAAGGTCGGTGTTGTTGCTCGGAGCAGGAGATGAAACAGCCACGAACGGCATTAGCAGCAAGCTGGTGGCCATGAGCATGACCGGAATGCATGAACGGGCCATGTCACTCGATGCTCGCATCTGTGTAATGTATGTTGGCTGCGTGAGGAGCTGTGGGCAATGTTGATGGTAGCTGCATGCTGCCATTGCATCTCAGTCACCTATATAAAGATATTCTCACCAGCGATAGACTCGAGAGTGTTTGGCCCAGATTTCAGAAGTTGGCACTGTCATGCTTTGTCTGAAGTGAGTATTATCATCGTCTGAGTGTTTTACTTACAGGCTTACGTTTGCTCGCTGGAGTATAGCCTCTTATGTGGCGTGGGACCTTGACTAGCTTGGCGAATTTGCGGCCACAAGCATGGAGCAGTCGGCACCTGGCAAGCAATCATAGCCTCATAGGTTAGCTATCCTTCTTCCACGGGCAAATAATTTTTCCGCGCGATAATGACCCGAAAGCAGCAGGAGAGTTTCCTAGTGTGTGTTTTTAAGCTAGTGATAAATACAATAAAAATAGATGAGGCAAATCTTTTGCCTCCGTTTTGAAAAAAATAAATACAATAAAAATCGGAAAATTAAAAAAGTGAATCAATACAGCAAAAAAGGGGTTAAATCAAAGAAAGTTGCTCTGTACGCAACTTGCCTTGTAGCCAATTAGATGGAGGTTTTTGATAGACGCCTTTGCTTCGAGGATCACCATGCCAACATCTGCCTTGGGCCTGTTCTTCCATTCTCAAAACCGTGGAATTATTTTTACAGCATCCTCAGCAAGGAGGCAATTTAGTTAAGTGTTACGGCTATACGGTTCTAGCTCTTCTTCCATTCTCAAAAACGTGAAAGAATACAGCATCCTGGGAAATTTCCTCGGCAAGGAAAAACAATTCCAGCTCTTCTTCCAGCGCACGACTGGCTATGGCTCTTGTGTTGGCGGCGGTCTAGTGAAGTGTTACGATCTGGGCGAAAAGTGGTCAATATGCAGATTAGCTCAATGTGGGTGAGCAAGAAGGCAGATCGTTCTTTCTACCTAAGCTTGATTTAAGTGCTACTTGATCAACAGCTCTAGGCTGACTGGAACGATAGAGTAAAGAACATATACACTATATACTTGATCCAACAAAGTTAGCTGGCTTACCAAGCAACACCTAATAAATAGGCTGCTACGAAATATATATAGCAGAAATAAAAGCGCCAGCGTTTGGCATCCTGATACTAGTCTTTTACTACATTAGGAACAAACATAGGGGCATTACATAATACGGTCCATTCTGAATGAAGCATAGCACAGCCAGATCAACACTTCCACGCGTACTCGTGCTCTAGTTGAAGTCTTCATGTTCTTTGTCAAGAACATACATACCCTTGCCTACAAACTAAACAGTGCCCTTGCATATGTAGAACAGCAAATGATTCCCCCAGAAACGCTTTGGTTCATGCAAATATATAGCCAGCCACAAACTCACCAATGGAAAAAAGGGTCGTCGACGGTAAGATCAGATGCTTTCTGGATGCTCCATTCATTCTGATATTTAGGGCCTAGCACCATCATCTTACAATCACAGCCCCATGGAACACCCGAGAGAGCCACCAATTTGCTTGTCATCTTTTCCGCCTTGGCCACCGAAGTAAGACTCTCTCTGTTTAGCAGAACATACAAAGCTTGGAGCTCTTGCGCTCTCGTGGAGATGAACTTGAGGAATTCAAGTTCAACTTTGTTCCCTCTGTATTCATGGATAACCATCTTCTTGACGTGGGACTTGATGCATTCAATAGTAGGGAGCTCCTGCCAGAACTTGGCATGGTTCCTTCCAGTGGGTTCAGTTAAAGACTGGAACATCATATCAGTAAATGGTTAATTAGAGATGGATAATGCAAGAAGCAATAATTTCCGTTGCTAATAAAAAGTGGTATGAGTGCCAAATAACCACTTCCACTGGGTTCAGTAAAGACTGGAACATCATATCAGTAAATGGTTAATTAGAGATGGATAATGCAAGAAGCAATAATTTCCAGTGCTAATAAATAGTGGTATGAGTGCCAAATAACCGGCTGAATAAATGCATGGGGCACTTTGATTCACCTCGATGTGCAGCGTCTCAATGTTGGGAAAGCATCTGAGGTAGGCCACCAGCATCTTGACATCCTCTATGACACCAAAATTAACTTTAAATGCCAATATCTTGACGCTTGGAAGCACTGTGCTTGGGCTCGGCTTTGTGCCAGGCTGCAATGGCAGAACAATGCACCAAAAGAAGCAGATATATATGTCATGCATCTCTATTTGCCTCTCTATACACATTAGGGATTAGCAATCCATGGAATCATGGAAACTTGGGAAGTCTATACCTCAATGACATTGTCGCCGATCTGCAGCCGGTGAAATCCTGGCTCCAAGAAGCCGAGCACCTGCAGCTTGGGCGCATGAGCAATCTTGATCATCATAGTACTCTCAGCACCTTCTCCACGGGGCGCTTCCAGCAAGAAGAGCCGCTCCAGGAGCGGGGCATCCACCACGGCAACCTCGTCCGCCAAGAAAATCCAGAGGAGCACGCACCGGAGGCTTCTGCTCCGTAGGTGGATGAGATCGGGTGTACAGCTGAGTACGAACGCGAGCTTCTCCAGAGCCGGGCTGCAAGCGAGCATGTAGTCAAGGTCCCCGTCGCTGATGCTGGTCGTGAACATGCTGAGTTCATGGAGGCGGGGCAGGACGTCGGCTCGGCGGGAGAGACCAGCGGTGTCCGGGAACGTGAAGAAACCCAGGAAGAGGCGCTGGAGCTAGGCGCAGCGGAGGATGTCCGCGGGGAGGCGCACGGCGTCGGGGGGGAACCTGGCGAGGTCGGCGTCGTTGACGAGGACGAGGTCCTGGATGCCATTGGCAGCGAAGAGGCGCGGCCACTCTGCGATCTCGCGCTCGTGGGACGCGAACCGGCAGCGGGTGATGTGGATGGCGCGGAAGGGGCCCGGGTGGTCGGAAAGGACGCGGGCGACGATGGATCGGGGCAGGTCGGCGTCGTTGAGGGAGAGCGGGGTGGAGCGCCAGAGGTGGCGCCAACGGGAGGCGAGGGAGGAGGTGCGGGCGGCGTCCTTGACGGGGAGGCGTGAGACGATGCTGCGGAGGAGGTCGTCGGGGAGGGCGCTGATGCGGTCCTCGCCGTCGTAGTCAACGGCGGGGGCGAGGGAGGCGGCACTTGCCACGGAATTTACACCGCCGGGGCGCCAGCCCATGACGTTCTCGACGATGGCGGCCATGGCCTGAGCGGAGAGGAGTGGGGTGGAGACGCGGCGGCGAGCGGACTGAAGGGGACAAGCAAAATGGAGTGGAGTGGAGGCGCGGCGGCGACTGGAGTGGAAGTAGAAAGGGGAAAGTAGATAGGGTTTTTACTGGGCCAGCTAAATGTTGGAAGCGGCGTCCCACGGGCCCATTCGGCAGACGGAATGGAATGTTCTTTCAATTATTTACTTCTACCGATGCTATCTCCGGTTGATCAAGAGCCCCCTGGACAGACCATTATTATATCTAAAGTTGCTGACTTTATTATTGATCAAAAAATGTTACGTTGCAGTGTTGCACGAGCAGCTAATACTACCTGCATCCTGATTTATTGGCACCCTCGTATTTAGGGTCATCATAATTATAACTAATAAAATATAAATTAAATGTAGAAAAATATATTATAAAAAACTATGTTTAAATACGAATTCAACGGTATAATCTTTCGTGACATACATTGATATTTTGTTAGTTAAATGCTTTGTTAAAATTTGACGTGAAAAAAGAAGGGGGCAATACACCAGGCAAATGATATCTTTACCGTGACGTCAGAGAATTTTACAAATCCCTCTAAATTATGTAGCCTTTTATGATTTCTTTGCTTGGTATCTAAATAGGAACATTGTCTCAAAAAAAATCTAAACAGGAACAAAACATTCTTTGTGAGTGGATACATAAGTTTGGGGGTCATGCAAATTCTAAAACAAGTTCGGGAGGTTCTAACATACCAGCTATATGGCTTTGGAAACTACGTACAAGTTTCACATAAAGTTAGATATGTTGTTGGAGAATTCTTCATGGAATTATGCCTTTGAAAACCATACTTGTTTTTTGAAACTGCATACTTGGGTTGACGAGGCCCGGACTGCATTGGCAACAAACTTGTGAACGATGTAAATGTTCTCTGAGTTAATAAAGCAACCATAATAGTCTTATGTCACAAGTTGTACTTCTTTTTCGACAAAGGATGAATTTTATTGACTCAAAATGAAGCATCAAGATGATACAAACACAATGAGCACACCCGGCCTCTGCATAGCTAGGATGCACACAGCCAACACTAACGCACGCACACAAGAACACACCACAAAATAGCAAAGTCATATAAGACCAAAGCTATATGTAGGCGAGAAGAAAATAAAATAAAAAATAGAGCGATCAGATCCACAATCGGCAAACTACATCAATGACCATATCTGCACCAACCATTTTATGACACCACACGTACTTCTGATCAACCATAATAGTCTTATGTCACAAGTTCACAAGTTGTGAACCCCCAACTCTACCATTTACATGGTATTTAAGCTCATTCTATTGTTTCAGACTTCATGAGGCCCGGACACATATGGATCGTTCACAAGTTGTGAACCCCCAAGTCCCCAACTCTACCATCTCATGTGTTCTAGAAGCATTTATCCATATGCTTATCTGATACTTCTAATAAAAAGGAACTAGAACTAGTATCTCAATTCTAGAGAGCTCAGAACCAAGTTGATTCTAGGAAAGGAAATACATATTCAAATGTATTTTCCCATGCTTTTATATATATTTAAATGACATGCAAAGCACGTACAATTTACTAGTAATGTTAGGTTATCAACAACAGCAGCAGCAATCTCAGGCAAAAGGGCGGGAAAGGGTGTGAAGCATAAACATCAACCAGAAAGAGTTGGAAATTGGAAATTTAGACGTAATTCGATGAACTTCCAAATAGGGAACCAGATGATCTTCTTATGAAGACACTACCACCTTCTGAAGCTGCAAGCATTTGCATTCTGATCGCTGAAAGGAAAAAGTTTCTACCTCGACAAAATGGTTTTGTTGCATAGCTACCCTACCTTTGAAGCTATGCCCTCCGGAAGCTTCTTACTGCAGAAATAACTTCTGTGCAACATCAAAGACAAAGCATGGACTTTCGTTGAGGCTCCACATGTGTATAACACAAAGGTTTAGCATGCTTAATGACGTTGTAGTTGTAACTCCCGATGAAGTCTCTTCTGGTGCAGAAAGTAAATCACAACAGCGCAGTGTCACTAAGCACCTATATGGTTTCTGATTGATACTAACAATTTTTACTCATATGTACCTATGTGCGCTAGTAATCAGTACATATATGTGCTTCCTGTGAGATTCAGAAGCTAGGATAGCTCGGTTGCTAAATTCACAAGATAAGTGAGGTGCGGTGCTCACCGCTCAGTGCCCCATTCTATAGCAGAGCATAAGCCAACACAAATGCATGGCAACTTTGAGGAATTGATGGCTAAACTATCCAATCAAACTCAAAATACAAACACATAGACAAACAACAAAACAAGATTCTACTTATCCTTGTGTAAACTTTCACTTAAGCTACGTCACCTAGCCTGGCTCAAACACTAAAGAACATGGTAGATCCAAAACCGAAGATAACTGGCTTATGCAGCAACTCAGTAACATAATAGGGCAGGTCAGAAACATCTAGCACTGGATGCTGCACCCCAGAAATCACAAGCAGAGTTACCTAGCATTTGTTATCCTGATCACCAGGATGCACAAGATAACACATCAGCCTAGCTCCATGTAAGACTATGATTATCTGATCATATTCAAATTAATAGAGGTGCCATCATATAAAGGCAAAGAAAAAGATGTGCTAGAAAGCAGGCACACATTTAGAACACACACAGAGGCATTAGATAAAATGATAGGTCACGGTATCTTTTGAGTGAACCATAGGACTACTAGCTTCAACACTTTCAGATACTCATAGAGTCATGATAGCCGAAAGATTCATGCCTTGGTTAAGACCAAACATAGACGCCTAAATACTCAACAGTGCCTTGCATGTCGAACAACCAGTGATTCTCCAAAAGAGCTCAGGTCATGGAAAAATATAGCCAACCTCAGGTTCATCAATGAAACGGATCATCAACGGTAAGGTCAGACGCTTTCCGGAAGCTCCGCCTCCAAACACCGTCCTTTGGATTAGGCCCTAGCACCAGCAGCACAACATCCTTACCGGCCCATGGGTGATAGGTGTGATCCCCCAATTTGCGTGTCAGCTCATTAGCCTGATCCGCCGAATCAAATTTTTCTTTGGTCAGCACAACCAGTGCAGCCTGCAGCTGCTGCGCGTTGCTGCCAATGAACTTGATGAACTCAAATTCACTCTGATCGCCGCGGAACTCATGGACATAGACCTTCTTGACGTGTGACTTGATGCAGTTAACAGGACGGACCTCCCTCCAGAACTTGGCAAGGTGCCGTCCAGTGGGTCCATCGGCTGGAGCAGACTAGAAAATAACAATCCAATTACAGATGGATAACACAGGAGAAGAGCCAACTGGCCTTCTGTTGAAGGATGACTGAACAACTGAGTGTGGAATATATACTGGGTGTCACCTCGATGTGCAGTATCTCAACGTTGGGAAAGCACCTGAGGCAGCTGACCAGCATCTTGACCTCCTCCAAGGCACCAAAGTTAACCTTCAGGCCCAATATCTTGACGCCTGGAACCATGGTGCTCGGGCTCGCCCTTGTGTTAGGCTGCACTGACCGAACCATGCACCAAAAGAATATACATTATGCATCTCTAGAATGTACAATCAAGATATATTATGCATCGTTGGCAACTCCATGAGTCGAGTGATGGAAAGGTAGTACCTTGATGACTTTGTCACCGATGTGCAGCTGGTGGATTCTTGGCTCCAAGTAACCGAGGACCCGCAGTTTGGGTGCACAAGCAATCTTGACCTTCACCAGGACCCCATCACCTTCACCAGAACCTCCAGTAGGCGCTTCAAACAGGACGAGCCGCTCCAGGAGCGGCGCGTCCACCACGGCGACCTCCCCCTCCACCATGGACAACCAGAGGAGCACGCACCGCAGGCTTTTGCTGCGGAGGAGGACGCGCTCGGGCGTCTTGTTGAAGATGAGCGCGAGGGTCTCGAGGACCGGGCTGCAGGCGAGCATGTAGTCGAGGCCACGGTCGGTGATGGTGATTAGGAACATGTAGAGCTCCCGGAGGTAGGGGAACACGCCGGCGCCGCGGGGTAGGCCGGCTGTGTCCGGGAAGGTCCAGAAGCCCAGGAAGAGGCGCTGGAGCGAGGCGCAGCGGAGGACGTCGGCGGGGAGGGGCAGGGTGTCGGCGGTGGGGTCGCAGACATTGTCGACGAGGACGAGGTCCTCGACGCCCTTGGAGGCGAGGAGGCGCGGCCAGTCGGCGAGCGCGCGCCCGTGGTACGCGAACCGGCAGCGGGCGAAGGTGGCGCCGCGGAAGGGACCCGAGTGGTCGGCGAGGACGCGGCCGACCGCGGGCCGGGGCAGATCTACGTCGCGGAGGACGAGCGGGGCTGATTTCCAGAGGTGGCGCCAGCGGGAGGCGAGGGAGGCGGTGCGGGCGGCGTCCTTGAGGACGAGGCGTGAGACGATGTTGCGGAGGAGATCGTCCGGGAGGGCGCTGACGCGGTCCTCGCCGTCGTAGCCAGCGGCGGCGGAGAGGGAGGGGGGCTTTGCGATGGCTTGGGCACCGCCGGCCTCGGGGAACCACCCCATGACTTGCTCGACGATGGCGGCCATGGTCGGGGGTGGGAGTGGAGTGCAGGCGGCGTTGACTGCGCGAGGAGAAAGTGAGATATGGATTTTGCTGGGCCAGGTGAAAAAGGTCGGAAGCCGGTTCCTCACGGGCCCGTTTCGACGGATGGAGAGGAATGTTCTTGCAATTGTTTACTCCTCCGTACTTCCCATAAAATCTCGAGAGTCAATTAATCTACTCCACTTATTAATGGTTCTTTTTTACTAATGACATCTTCAGCGCGGCGCATCAAATGCCGCTAAATATCACGGTTCGAACACGTTGTGTCATCCAACACGGTGCATCAAACATTCACCATCAGTCTGCAAATCCAAATTCTCGCATACTGGAGGCCAACCTGGGACGTTTGTGGACGTCCGAACAGCCGCCATGTAGGCTTCCGACATCCCCGGTTCACACAAAAAAACAATTCGGAGCCCTGCTTTTCTCCCTGTGTCCATCCGGCCTTGCTTTGTGTCCGTGTAGTCCAAGACCGTGTCGTCACTATACCATCCACTCCGCAGTCCAGGCCTTGCAGGACCTCCCCCGCTCCACCCAGGCGCCAACCCCGACTTGCCTATGCCTCCCTTCCACCCCTAGTCTAACCGCCGCCTAGGCACCCTCCGCCCCCGCACATTATCGTCCATGGTGGACACCACGCCCGAAAAAATGTTCGTTCAAACGTTATAGCCAAATTTATTGAAGTTTTTCTTGTTTACTTTGAAGCACATATGATGGATTCGGTCGTGGAGCAGTTCTACCGAGTCCATGGATTCGTCCTCGTCATATGAGGATGAAATGACGATGATACTTGTAGTTATTGACAATGCCCAACATGCGAAGGAGCGTGTTCTCAATTTCAAGGAAAAATCAAGGGGCATCGGGTGATGAATCCGAATAGGGCACGTGGGCATATGATGCTAATTGACGGCTACTTTGTCCCTCGTGCGCTATTCAAGTCATTTTTTCATCGTCGTTTTTGGATGAGCTGAACTGTGTTCGATCATCTCTACATTGGTGCCCGACCCTATTATGACTACTTCATTTTGAAAAAGGATGTCGTTGGAAACAATGGATCATTTGGTTACTAGAAGCGCACAGCTGCATTGAGGATGCTTGCCTATGGCACGATGGGCAAATTCATGGGACGAGTACCTCCGGATGTCCAAAACAACATGTCTCGAAGCCATGATCAGGTTTGATATTGCGGTGGTCAACGTGTTTGGACCGGAGTACTTGGGAGAACTAACCGTCGAAGACACCGCACAGCTCGTGGCACTGTTGGGAGCAAGAGGGTGGCCAAGTATGCTCTGATTCCTCAATTGCAATCACTGGCAACAAAAAGAATTGCCATATGCTAGTGAGGGGAGAACCATGACTTGGATCAGTTCAGGATCCCCAATAGCACTTGAGCTATCTTTAGATGATTGTACTCATGAGACAAGTTGGTAATACCCCCTCCGTATCAAAATATAAGAAGTTTTTGTAGGCTAGTTTAACCTACAAAAACATCTTATATTTTGGTGCAACGGTAGTACAAGTTTAACCGCCAAAAAAAGAAGAAAAAAATAAAAGAATTGTCCATATGCTCTACAAGGGCATTATCGGGGTCATTGCAAGAGGCCCACCATCATTCTTGAAGCAGTTGCATCACAAGATCACTGGATTTTGCACTCTTCCTTTAGAATGCCTAGGTCTCACAATGACATAAATGTGTTGTTGCGGTCTCCATTGTTTGCAAGGTTGTGTGCGGGAGAAGCTCCTCCGTGCAGCTATACAATCAATACTCGTGACTATGACATGAGCTACTATCTTTGTGACAATATATATCCTTAGTGGATGACCTTCGTTGAGACCATCTCTGATCCAATGGGTGAGAAAAGATCTGACTTTGCCCAAAGAAAAAAAGGAGCTAAGGATGTCGAGAGGGCATCACAAGTGCTCCATGCCCTCTTTACAGTTGTTCGAGGACCTGATCTAGAGACATTTCTGGGAGATGATGAAAACTTGTGCGATCATGCACAACATGATTGTGAAGGATGATGGTGAAAAAGATCGCCATGGTCTGGAATTTGAGCACATGGGTGATCCTATCCCAATACCATAGCAGAATGTGGCGACGGTTTTATCCAAATGCATCAACAGATTAGCCATCGAACAACTCATGAAAAGTTTCGGAATGATTTGGTGAGCATTTGTGGGTGTTTCGAGGGGAGAACTAAAAATGTCTCTAAATAAGTTAAGTTCAAATTTGAACTTTTTTATTGCACAACTTCAAGTTTGGATTGTAATATTTATATTTGAATTATTGTTGCACAAATTTGAACTATGTTATAATGAGGTTGGGACCACACTAGTTGATAGGTTACAAAGTATAACTACTTAATGACAACGTAATTAATGAATCAATATGGGAAAAATGACATTGTTTGGGGTCAACAGAGTGTGATTTTGGTGGGGACTAGGACATGATGAAAACTTGTGTGATCATGCACACCATGATTGTGGAGGATAAGGGTGACAAAGTTTGCCATGGTGTGGAATTTGAGCACATTGGTTATCCTATCCAAATACCATAGGCGAATGTGGCGACGTTCGAGGATTTTATCGAAATACATCAACAGATTCGCCATCGAGCAACTCATGAGAAGTTTTAGAATGATCTGGTTGAGCATTTGTGGGTGTTTCGAGTGGAGAACTAAAAGTATGTTTGAATAAGTTGAATTCAAATTTAAACTATTTTATTGCAAAACTTCATGTGTTGGACTGTAATATTTATTTTGAATTATTGTTGCAAAAAATTGAATTATGTTATAATTTGGTTGGAATCACACTAATTGACATGTTACAAAATATATGGATGACGAATGATAACTTAATTAATGAATCAATATGGGAGGAATGACATCGATTGGGTCAATAGAGTGTGATTTGGGTGGGGACTACCACCCATAGATATCAAAGGGATTGTATGATTAGCTTTCATGTGTAACCATGAGTCAATATGAGCTATGTCTTAGACCAAGTAAGTTGTGGGAACCTGGCCCAGTAGACTAGTTGATGTAGTTTATGCATGTTAGGTCGTATGGGTCTACCATGTGATGTTGGATATTACTTCCCGAAAGTATTGTCTTAGTCTACCTAGCTACTCTATAGTGGAGTTTAGCCGCAGAAGGGTGTGACTGAAGGAAATATGTCCTAGAGGCAATAATAAAGTTATTATTTATTTCCTCATATCATGATAAATGTTTATTATTCATGCTAGAATTGTATTAACCGAAAACATAATACATGTGTGAATACATAGACAAACATAGTGTCACTAGTATGCCTCTACTTGACTAGCTCGTTAATCAAAGATGGTTAAGTTTCCTAGCCATGGACATGAGTTGTCATTTGATTAACGGGATCACATCATTGGAAAATGATGTGATTGACTTGACCCATTCCGTTAGCTTAGCACTTGATCGTTTAGTTTACTGCTATTGCTTTCTCCATGACTTATACATGTTCCTGTGACTATGAGATTATGCAACTCCCGAATACTGGAAGAACACTTTATGTGCTACCAAACGTCACAACGTAACTGGGTGATTATAAAGGTGCTCTACAGGTGTCTCCAATGGTGTTTGTTGAGTTGGCATAGATCGAGATTAGGATTTGTCACTCCGATTGTCGGAGAGGTATCTCTGGGCCCTCTCGGTAATGCACATCACAATAAGCCTTGCAAGCAATGTGACTAATGAGTTAGTTGTGGGATGATGCATTACGGAACGAGTAAAGAGACTTGCCGGTAACGATATTGAGCTAGGTATTGAGATACCGACGATCGAATCTCGGGCAAGTAACATACCGATGACAAAGGGAACAACGTATGTTGTTATGCGGTTTGACCGATAAAGATCTTCGTAGAATATGTAGGAACCAATATGAGCATCCAGGTTCCGCTATTGGTTATTGACCGGAGACATGTCTCGGTCATGTCTACATAGTTCTCGAACCCGTAGGGTCCGCATGCTTAAAGTTCTGTGACGATCGGTATTATGAGTTTTTGTGTTTTGATGTACCGAAGGTAGTTCGGTGTAACACCCCCAGTGTCATGCTACAGTAATCCCCTGTTGATGGTGTCATGTCATCATGTTACTATTGCTAATCTTCACTTGATCCAAATCACAATTCAAATTCAAATCCAATCTAAAGTAAAAAAAATCATATTTTCCAAACCTGAAAACTAAAATGTTCAAAGTGTGGCAAATGATCCCTAGGTATTTGTCATGTTGGAACCAACCTCTTTTGGATTCCGAAAGTGCTCCTGGAAATTATTTAGTTCTCCAGCAACATTTAAAATTGGTCTTTTGAAATTTCTAAAAATAATTAGACAACTCCTCTTGACCCCAAACTTTTTATTCCATCTCAAGGTATTGTGTTAGATTTATGTGCCAAGTTTTGTTCAAAACAAAACTCATTTGGTACTAAAAGAAAATGCAAAACTGAGGCTAAAAATGATAAACAGAAAAGTTAAAAATTTAAATGTAAAAAAAGAAACACCCCCCCCACGCTGGGCCGAATGGCCCAGCTGGCCGCCGCACCGGCCGGCACACCAGGCCTAGCCGGGCCTCCTTATCCCCCCCCCACTCCACGAAAC